>NC_056725.1:219781800-219916800 GCF_019279795.1 Protopterus annectens
GATTTTGCAATCCAGGAAGCTCGCAACAGTCCGTGCAAGACTAGTGCTATCTGCAGAAATGTACTCGGTTAGTAACCAAGTACACTTCTGCAAAATCCAAAACAGAGCTATGACAGCTCTGAATAAAGGCTGCATATCAAGTAGTAGGCATGCCAATGGCCAATTATAAGACCATTGGCATTGCAAGCAAAAAAAAAAAAAATTGTATTTTTTTTTACTCGATCACGGCTGTTTAAGCGTAGGGCAGCAGCACGCAAACGGGATCGGGGGAAATAATAAAATAAACCTAAAATAAGCATTCTAACTAAAATCAGTATTCTGCCATGCAACTCAATGGTAGGCAGACACAACCTGGCCAGTGAGTAATGGTTGTTAAGGGGGGAGGCTCAGTGTGAGACATATAACTATGCATTAGCAGGCAATCCTATGCAAATGAGGGGAAGGATAGTGAATCCCAGTTTTCCCCAGGATGTGAGGCAGGTCCCAACAGTGTAAGAGTAGGAATAGCTTGGTGCAAGCCTAGGAGGTAGGTAACATCATGAGGGGGGTGTCAAGCATACTGTAAGTGGACTGGAGCCCTGTGGCTTGGGTTTGCTCCTAGCTTAGCACAGCTAAGCTAGGGGGTGTGTTTAAACCTGCCTAGCACTCTTTACAAAGCCTAAGCAGGTATACGCTCCATGCACCAGGTTTTACAGGAAGAAAAAAGAACCAGGAAATAGCAGCAGTGTGTTTGAACAGGGAGGCAATGGGAAGGGAAAACAGCTGTAGGAATGTAATCAAGGAGAAATAGCATAGCTGGCAGGTGAAATGTATCAGAATCAGCCAATTACACAGGCAGCAGACCAGCCCAGCCCAGAACACTACTATAAACTAAGCAAACACCTAGACTGCACGCAAATATGCATCAAAGCACCACCCGGTGAGCAGGGTAGGGCCTACATCAACTGCAGGGGCATCCCCTCCATCAATTGCCAGGTCATATGTGATGCCCAGGGCATTATAATGAATGTGCTGGCTGCCCTGGAAGCTATGACGATTTCCACATATGGCATCTGGCGCAGCTGTACCAGAGATTTGCCAATGGGGACATCCCCTATGGTCACCTAGTGGGGGATGCTGGGTACACACTGGAGCCGTGGCTGATGACACCCATCAGAAATGCACATACACCTGAACAACAATGCCATAATGAAGCACACGCACAGGCCAGACATATAACAGAGCATGTGTTTGGGATGCTCAGGTCATGGTTCTGGTGTCTGGACACATCCAGTGGAGCCTTGCAGTATTCACCAGCTACAAGTACCCAAATTGTTATGGTATGTGCTATGCTACACAATATGATCCTGCGGAAACAGCTGCAGTAGGAACAGCATGGGGCAGGGCCACACAGCCCCCCACCAATGCCAAGGCCTGCACAAGCACAGAGTGACAAGGAGGAGGAAAAACCTGAGCCTGCCCCAGTAGGCAGAAGGAGGCGTGCCCAGTATGCCCTGGCCTTGGCAAAGAGGCAACGCATAGCACATGCACTGACACAGTAGGGACCCAGGGAATGACACCTATCTCTAACTCACGCATACAGTAAAAGCGATGCCAAACATGATACTACCTGTGCTCAACCATATATAGGGAGTGTACTATGTTCATCTGACAAAGGCAGCCCTCCAGCAGCATCCGCAAGTCTGGCACACCCTCAAGGTAAATCAGTTAACCTACCAATTGCCAAATGAAGTAGAATGTGTCGTTACCTGTAGCTATTTTATGGATGTGAGGATGCAAGGGAATTGGGTGGCTGAATGTTATGGCAGCAGACAGCAGACACCCATAGTGGCACCATGACATCTGTAACACATACTGGAGTCACCATAGTAGCCAGTACTACACAGGGTGACAAAACCCACTGCAGGAAATGTGCTGAGTGACGTGTGTCCATATGACCCACACATTCCAGTCAGGAAGGTTCACATACCCAACAGTCTCAGCCAGCAGGACAGGTGTAGACAAACCCAAACAGAGCCTGTGCCATGGCTCCAGAATGATGGCTATGGTTAACCTCCCCCCAGGTGTATACAGACAGACCACAGCAGAGCAGGCAGTGGGATGTTAGTTCTGAAGGGTAGGAAGTCAAACAATAATATGTAGGGCAACCAAAGCCACACTCTGTAGTACACTGGTATGCCTCTAGTCAGCATGATAGTTAGCAATATAGAATGAAATGGAGTACCTGGCATACAAGTACGGTCATAGCAAATGTGTACAAGTGTCATGTGTGTCCCCCACATCCTACATAGTAATGTAATAACAGTCAGGTGTGCTCCCCTCAACCCTATGTAGAAATGTAGAAACAGCCAGGTGTGCCCCCCCCCCGCTATGCAGAAATGTAGTAACAGTCAAAGCCAAATGATCGATGGATACCCTGCAGAGTCAGCATGCCACCTGTCAGTGTACAACACAAAGGTCAGCATTGCAGCACAAACTACCTGGACACGATCCACACATGCAGTACAGATGGCCATACTGGGCATGCTTACACACTTAGAGAAATGAAGGCAATGTCAGTCAACAACATACTGAAAGGTCATACTGGGCATGCTCACACACAAACACATGAAGGCCATGTCTGCAAACACCAGTGGACCAGACATGTCTGGCAGTTGCAGTTGTTAGTGCAGACACTCATCAATATGCACCACTCAAGCCTTGCACACATACTGGATAGGAATACAGACATATATGTCAGGACAACACACTATAATAATCCAAAGGTAGACATATATAGATGTGTGGAAGAGGGTGACTGTGACAAGGAGACATCTAGGCCTGTCCCACCCAGCACACAGCCAAAGGGCCCAAACACATGAGGTGCAGATGTCACTCACTGCAGATACTAGCCAATAGCATCTGTCAGCATTACAGACTATGTGGTGCACGTGCCAGCTGTGCAACATGACTGTACAAGGAAGTAGTCATCTAGCAGCTGTATACACGTACCTGTGACATATGACCCCGTGTGTGCCCACATGTGGTGTGTCAACCCCTAGATGAATGGGTTATAGCCCATGCACACACTGCCCTCCCCATAGCCCTACTATGACAAGTCTGCTGAGGTCATCCAATGTGAAATACACCTTTTGGAGAGTTGTAGCCCAGTAATCTCCATGGCACGTCCTATAACTGCGTACTGCTGTAGTGTGATAAATTAGTTAGTTAGGAGTTCTAACTCCAGACTTCTCAACTGTGTGTGTGGGTGTGTCTGTGTGTGTGTTTGTGTGCATGTCTGACTTGTGTAGAGAGCAATGCTTTTTAGGGTACTCACACTCCTTACAATTCATATACTCAACGTTGGCAAGGCTGCTGATGTCACCCACCTAGAAATACACTTCTGGGAAGGTTGTAGCCCACTGATCTCCATAATGCATTTTGTAACTGTGTACTGCAGTAGTGTGATAAAGTAGTTAGGTAGGTGTTCTAATCCCAGACATGGCAAGTGTGTGTGTGTGTGTGTGTGTGTGTGTGTGTGTGTGTGTGTGTGTGTGTGTGTGTGTGTGTGTGTGTGTGTGTGTGTGTGTGTCTGTTTAGAGAGCAATTGAGTGCTGTGTATTAGACATGGTAAGCAGTGATAGAGAGGAGGTTAGCGAGAGAGTGGAGGAGACCAGGAAAGCATTTATGTGATGCAAGGACAGAGCCAGGACTGCAAGAGGTGTGGCTTGAGTAACCTTTTGAACAATGAGATAGTTGTTGCTGATGAGATGTTTTGGGGAAGGTCAAGGAACATCGTGTTGGTGTTGGCCCTTTTCATTCACTGTGAGCAGGAACTAGATCTGTCATTTGGCAAACAGCATCTCAGATGGATTGGGGATTTACCTATAACAACATACACTGTGGAAACAGGGCAACACACAGGAGGGGATGTGCCTGACCTGACTACAGACTGTAAGTGCTGCTATACTGCATTTAGAGTACTGTTGGTTTAACAGTGTGTGTGTGGATATGACTGTCCTACATATCTCAGTACCTGCCATGTCAGTTCCATGTTTATGAGGAATCCCCATCTGCAGGGTCATCTGCAGACAGCGCAGTTTGTTGTGCCTTTGGTTTCATGTGTTACCAATGGAGCATCTATCTGTGGACTGCAGAAGGTAGTGTGAGGATTGCAGTCTGTAGATGGTGAAAGCCATGACAGTTACTGGCTTCATATCCCTCATAGGACATATGTTGCAACAAACCCTGTTACAACAGTAAATGTATGAGGTTATCACAGCAACATGTCATCATTGGCCCTGTGTATGTGCTTCCAGCCACAACTCTGTCAACCTGTGTACATATGTCGTGCATGAAGTGGTGCATATGTGCTATACACCATAATTAGTGTCATCATATCTGATAACAAGCTAGTGAGATATCAGACTGCTACACATGTGATGTACAATAGGGGTTATATTTGATGACATAACCTGGACATTCTGTGGATGTTTGTACAGTACTGATGTCTGTGTACTTATGGTGAATGTCGACAGTGTGTGTGTTGTTAATATGTACTTTAGCCTGTGTACAGACTGTGGTAGATGTCATTGTTCTACGTCCCATCCTATCTCATGTTACATGCTGCTCCACTGTATGGTACCGTATTGGCGTACATGTTTGTAGGGCCATAAACACACATGTCCCATATCACAGACAGCCATCAGACCAAGCTGTGTAGCAGCCCAGAATATGTAGGGTCAGTCTGAGTGGCACATATGAGAATGGTGTCGAACAGATAGTCCATATATCGTAATATTATGCTTGCTTAACATATGTGGTTGTGTTCACATTGGTTGTGGTTATGCACATTCACACAGGGGTATCTTACCCTGTACTGTGACATGCCTGTAGAACCTGCTATATATGCAGGTACATGTGCATTCCCCCATAGGAGATGTAGGTCAGTGTTGAGCCAGTCTGCCTGTAGCCTGCACAGTGCATTGTTACATGCCTAGCAGCTTAGTGTACTTATCCAGTAAGATGTCATGTGGAGATACTTGCCAGATGTACTACTGCCAGGCCTCTCTTAACAGTCATGTATGTCAGACAGAGCAGTAGTATGCTGTACAGATGTATGTCAATATCTAGTGGGTAGTATATGGCCATGGCACCCCTGTACCAGTGGCTATTATGTGTCAGGCCAGACAGGGATGTGTGAATGCATAATCTATGGTGGCAAATATATTCCAGTCGTTATGTGTTATACCCATCTACATGGCTGTCTACATCCGTATTGTCAGGCATGGTACACATGTTTAGCACTAAGGGGTTATGTGTATACCTCTGAACTGTACAGTGTGTGTCAGAATGTCCACATATATTTGCCAATATCTCTGCTGCAGTCCACAGGGGCATTAAGTGCTAACAGCGGTACTTTACTATGATGTCCTTAGGATGTCTGTCAGTAGCCAGTGGCACACGTGTTATAAGCAGATGTGACCTCCAACACACATCATGTCTGTGAAGACCATCCCAATGACAGTAGCAATAGTCTACTAATATATCTGCTATACATACCTGACATCCCCTTGCACTATGACTGTGGGACTATAGAGGCTGGGGTAGGGCTACACTCCATGTCCAGGACATATGGTGGAAATATATGTAGAAATTATTATCCAGATAGCCATATATACATGATTACACATGTGTAGTACTTCCAATCACCACTATCATGGCAACCACCTACTCTAAACCCCTACATCATGTGGGCGTGGTCCCTTTACATTTCCTGTGTGATGGACATCCTTCCTGTATGTGGGCATCAGTTTTACAGACAGCAGGTAACAATACCTCTTACAGGAGAACTGGCACACACAGGGCAGCTACATATTTGTAGGAGGTTCAGGAACTACAGACAGAGTGTGAGTAGAGTTGTGTTATGCTTTGTATAGTACTGGTGTTACAGTGTGTGTGTGTGTGTGTGTGTGTGTGTGTGTGTGTGTGTGTGTGTGTGTGTGTGTGTGTGTGTGTGTGTGTACATACTACTTTACCTTGGAATACAGTCTGTCTGCATAGCTCTCAACTGTGGGTTTATCCTCTTGGTGGCCAGAGGTGTGCCTATCATGTGTTGTCTGTCCACCACACAGGTCCTGTGTCAGATATTTCACTGGCAGTGTGTGTGTTGAATGCTATCAGTACATGGATACATCCGTTTGTGTTTCTTACCACAATTCCCTGACTAAGGGTATGTTGCAGACTATCCTGTAACACCAGCAACTTGCTTAGTGTATGGCAACAGTTTTCCAAATTTGTGCCTGTGTTCCAGCCTCTGTCCTCCACCTACATACCAAGCTTTGCACATATGACATGCTTTTGAGGGATTGTTCTGTAGTGGTCTGTGAGTATATCACACTGCCATTGCTGCCATCAGTCCACTGCTGTTGTATACCCCACACATACGGTGGGGCTGGGGCCATATATGTGTGAGCATCACCTACACAATACATGTTTGCTCTTATGCACTCCAGAGGCCAGTGTATGTAACAGTGGTATATGGCCCTGTATTACTGAGTCTGGGGGGGGGCACCATAAATGACCTAGGCTGTTAAAAAATGTGGGCTTATCAGGGGTGAGCTACCTTAAGGTATCTGGATGTACAGTACCGTATACTTCACCTATATTTACATTACTTACATAAATTGGGTTAATGCAAGCCTACTGCCTCCTGCCATACAGACTGTTCTGTTTGTCAGTGTGCTTGTGATGGTGTCAGTTATGCCTTGTTTAATAAAAAGTAGTTATTGGACAAAAATTTTACATTATACTAGATTCCTGGATGATCTTTTCTTGTTGTGGAGGGGTAGTCAACAAGAATTAGAAAAATGTTTTTCTTATATCAATAATACGGTGGAGTTCTTGAAATTTACCCATAGTTTTAGTGAAGAACAAATCACATATTCTAAATCAATTTCGGATACACCGCAAGGACAATGTGTAAACAATTTGCAATGTTCAACATCCAAAACTGATGAAGATGCAGAAAGAAACTTGGACTACATTATTGACTTGAATGAAAATATGGCTAGTGCATATGATGTTAAACTTAATTCATTTTATGGAATCAAATGTTGTAGAAATGGATAATTGTGGGGTAAACTTCCATGACAGTTTATATTGTTCATCAAATGGCAATGTTTTTGATAACGAAAATATGAATAGTTGTTTGCATTTTAGCATTTTACCTGAAGGTGAAAAGGGTGATGATTTTGAGTGTGGTAAACACTTAAATAATGATGGAAATAATTTTCCATTTGCAGGGCAAAATGCTAATACTGTATTTACACCATTACATGAAGGTTTGGTGGCCTTTTCTGGGGTGGAAATGGTTGATGTTGTTGATTTAAATGTGGAAAATGAGACTGAGTCTAATATTTTAGCTGATGATTTTAACTTTTTTAGGAATTCTAACGACAAAACCGACCGCCCATTATTAAATGTAAATGATAAAAGAAGTGACACTGCTAAATAGGGTGAAATGTGTAAAATAGTCAATAACAGCAATAATGACTTTAAAATATACAATTATTCTACTAAAGTGGTACAAACAGCACATGCTGATTTTTTGGCCAAGGGATTTACCTTTGTGCCTGCAAGAAAGGGAAATATTGTAAATGCCTTAATTGATTTAAAATGTTTTACCCGTAAATTGAACCTTAAAGTATGGCTTGGTAAAGGGGGTAATGAATTAAATGTGAATGGAAATGATAGTGAAAGTGTTCTATTAAGAAAACCAAGTACTTTCAATCCCCCTTTGAACAACTCCATTCAGGTGTATGAAAGAATGTGTGAAAAACAAATAAGGCAGTACTTTAAACAGTCCCATGGGGAGAATTATTGTAATTTAAATAGTGGTGAATTAGCCTTATTAAATGATTTTGTTAAAGACAAAACAGTGCACATAATGAAACCTGACAAAGGGAGTGGAGTTGTTCTAATGAACTGGGTAGAATATTTAAATAAAATGAATGTGCTACTTATGGATAGTACATATGAGGAAAGCTCCGAAAAATGAGATACATATTGCCTATAGAAAGATAGATCTAGCGTTGGATGATATGTTGTTTCAATGTCAAATTAGCCTTGATGAATATAATTATATAAAAAAATTAATATCCCATGATTCCAAATATCTTTGGAATACCGAAGGTCCACAAGGGCCTTGTAAATTTAAGTTTTAGGCCTATTGTGGATGGTAATAGATCAAAAATACGTTACATGAGTAAGTATATTGATCATTGTTTACAGAAAGGCTTACAAATATTTGAATACATTACAAGGATTCTTGGCATTTTTTAAAGAAATTGAAAAAATTAAAATAGGAGCCTGGACTGATTATGGTGACTTTGGATGTTGTTAATTTGTTTAGTATTATACCACATTTTGAAGGTATAATATGGTTGGAAGTTCAGTTAGCAAAACCTAGAATGTATGACCAGGACACCATTAATAAGATTATTGCCCTGATTGAATTGGTTTTAAACAATAATTATATACATTTTGAAGGGCAATACTCTAGGCAAGCCACTGGGGTAGCCATGGGGGCTGCATGTGCTCCCATATTTGCAAATTTTGTAATGTCATACTAGGAACAGGAATTTTTAATGAAAAGTAGTTATTGGACAAAAAATTTACATTATACTAGATTCCTGGATGATCTTTTCTTGTTGTGGAGGGGTAGTCAACAAGAATTAGAAGAATTTTTTTCTTATATCAATAATACGGTGGAGTTCTTGAAATTTACCCATAGTTTTAGTGAAGAACAAATCACATATTTAGACATAGAGTTGAATGCTGATAAGATTAATGGTCGATTATATTCTAAGATATACAGAAAGCCAACATTTTCAAATTCCTATTTAGAATTTAAAAGTTGGCATCCTTTACATCAAAAAAGAGCAATTGTGAAAGGCCAACTGGTAAGGGCTGCCAGGATGGTTAGCCATGATGAGCATTTTCAAGATGAAATTAGTTTTATAGTCAACATGTTTGTTAAAAGGGGCTATCCTTTAGATTTATTGGAAGAATTATCTAAGGAAGTGATAGGTAAAAGGTATAAATGTATTTATATACCAATCTTGGGTGGGCCTCACAGGTCACAAAGTGAACTGGTTGTCAATTGCATTTCTAGGGGAAATGAATCAAGATTCGGGATTATAACTACTTTTAACCTGGATTCTGGGGGTATCACCCGGGTGGTAGTCAATAATTGGGAAATCCTGGGTTTTGATCTGAATGTAGGGGCAAAAGTTGGTAAGTATCCCCATAGTATAGTATATAGAAAGGATATGTCCCTTAAAAACATGTTTGAGTATAATGAAAGTGCATACAGCCTTTCAAATAGAGCCAAAGGGAATACAAAATGTTGAAAGTGTAATTATTGTTGCCATATTTTTGAAACAGGAGAGCAGTTTAAATTGAATAATAATAATTCTATCCTTATAAAAGGACACTATAATTGTAGTAGTGTAAATGTGGTGTATTTAGCCAAATGTCAAAAATGGTTGGCATTTTATGTAGGAAAGACCTCTAGAACATTTAAAACACGTATCAGTGAGCATCTTTATGATATAAAGGAAAGAAAAATTACCAACACTTTATTTAGGCATATTAAAGACAATGGGACACACTCATTTATGTTTTTGGCTATTGATCATATAGTAAAGGACCCTCAGGGTAAAATAGTAGACTTACATTTGTATGCAAGTGAATTGCAATGGCAGTTGAGGTTGGATGCCACACTATTTCCTGGACTGAATGAGGCAGTCAATATTGCATACATTTTAAAATTAAAACATATTATGGGCTAGATGGTTTGAAGTGCCATCAGGCACAATTAAATTAAATTAAATTAATTAAATTAAATATGAGATGTGTGTTAATGTTTTATTATATTATAAGAGTGAGCTTATTTATTTAATCCTGACAAAATTTGAAAAATTATGTAGTGTGTTTTTAAGTTGTAATTAAGTGATTCATGTGACCTTATTAATTAAGGGTATTTAAAGGCTGGGTTTGTAAGGGAATTTATGATGAAGTTTCTTGAAGGAGAGGAAAGCACTTAACCATTAATAAAATTTGGCATTTTTACCATTACCTTGTCTCACCTGATTTGGTGCTGTGAGCTATTGTGGTTTGAATGCCTTGTTATGTAACAGTTACAACTCATTCGGTCACATGACATCTTTACCACCTAGTGATTTTGTATAGAGTGTAGATAGAGGCTGCCGAACTGTACGCCAGCATTACATACGGTTGATTGTTTGGTATCCTGTGGCCCAGTCTGTCCTCACTATTGTACAATTTGAACAGCTTGGCCTGGACAGCAACAGTTGTGAACCTTTCCAGACTACTGTATTAGTATTACCATTTCACAGTTGCACTACTCTGTTTATATGGATGTCAGTGTCTGAGCAGCTATATGACATGGCATATAGAACTGTAATAGTACACAATTAAAGGTTTTCCATTTCTGCAAACCTGTGTGGTGTTTTTTCCTATGACCTCTCTGTGGGTATATCTTGCAGGCAATGAATGTCATTTGTATGGGTGGTACATACAATGTCCAAGTTGCTCAGGTGTCAACAGTAGGCATAGTGGCTGTTCCATATTGTGTGCACCTTCTACATATGTATCTTACTATACATACATCTGTGTGTGTATGTGTAGTCACATGTGTATCTATATATATATATATATATATATATATATATATATATATGTGTATATCTGTATCTGCATATCTGTGTCTGTGTATCTGTATCTTGGGGATGCTGATGGCTTCCACATTTTACATTAACTATGGGAGGCAGACTGTACTGCATGATATGTTACCAATACCAGCCTGATATCATACAGGTGGTATGTAGTACTGTTAACATCTTGTGCCCATGTCGTGTCTGGTCCTGGTTATGGAATTTGCAACACCTGGTAGTGTATTGCAGGGTGGAAGTGTTTGGCTGTGGGGGTGGGATGCCTATTTGTACAAGAAGTATAGTGTGTGGGGCCTCTCATCCCCTTTGATGGTGCATGTGGACATATGTGTTTTTGTTAATCTGCCATTGCTATCTACAGATGTATGGCCATATATACCTATATAGATATATATATCTGCTTACATATACATAATTATGTCTGTATATACCTACGTAGATATATATCTGCGTACACATATGTAACTTGCTGTGTATATGTAGACATATAGGTGTAGACACATATATGTGTCAATGTAGGCATTTGCATGTATATATGTTCATATATATTAATATATATGTATATATTTCTAGAAAAGAAAAAAAAAAATATATATATATATATATATATATATATATATATATATATACATATATAGATATGTTGTATCTGTTTAGATATTAATATATTTACACACACATACATCTAGATGTTGGTATACATTCTCTGTACTGTTGCATATGTTTCTGAAAACATCAGATTTATTAATATCTGGCATGGCTTAGTGGTAAATCACTTTGTCTATGGTGTGCAGGGTCCTGGGTTCAAGACTTGCAGAGGCTGTTTATTTTGTTGCTGGGCAGAACACGGGCCATTGGATACAGAGTGGTTAAGGCACTTTAAAGCAGTTGTAAGCAGGTTTGCACAGAGCTAAGCAATACTTACTTCCGGTTACAGTTTCTTACACTCAGTTAGCTTCTACTTTGCTTAATCTGTGTAGACAATGCCTACCCCCATGCAAATGCACTTAAACATGCTTACTAGTGCTTACATATGCATACTACTGCTTATTTGTGCTTAAACCTGCTTACTAGTGCCTTATTGATTATGACACTGACACTTCCATGTGCATTTCCAGCAGTACCCCAGATCATACATATATGTTTTTCTGTGGGTTTTGCAACATAAATATCGGTTATAACATGCTTTGCCATGTAAAATAGACTGTGCTGCAGTGGGACTTGAACCGGGAATGCCTGCTCATTAGGCGAATGCTCTGCCCACTACACTATTGCTGTGCTGCTTCATTTGCATATATCTTTCTTGTTATCCTCTTCAGCCTTTTAAGCTGCTTTAACCGCAGCTAAGCGATGGGCACACCCGCGCACCTACGGTTAGCTGTACTCAGATTTTTAAAACATTTGATTTTTATGTACTGCTGCTGTTGTACACATGGGGGACTGTTGGTGGGGATATGAGGACACCTTTGAGCGATCTCACTCATTTCTTAACACCTTCTGCTGTTCTACATTGCAGGGGCATGGTTATTCTGAGAGCTCTGCTCTCAGACATGCCCCCTCCACTAGTACACACTCCGTGTAAGCCTAGGAGCTCGGGCAGCGCGCCTTGTTAATATGCATGGCGCACTGACATCCTGCTCCTAAATGGGCGCTTCCATGCAGGACTAAGCTAGTCCTGCACGGAAGATTAGTGAATCCGGGGGAATGTGTTATGTATGCACTGGAGTATTCCAGTGGTGTTTTTCTATAGCAGAAACTACTATAATCTTTAATGTTAGACAGCAGGAATGGAACACTTAGAGATATAAAAAAATAAATAAATAAAAATAAAAACTAGATAATCCTGTTGCACTGCATCTTTATATATATCACAAGAGGACAGTGGTCTTAAAGCATGCATTTTGGAGAAAGTAGAAGTGGATTCAAGAGGTAAGCAAACATTTAAAATGCTTGCTTTTGCATAAACAAAATACTGAAATTTAATTATTCAGAGTCTAATGCTCTTAACAGAAAGTGCAGTTAGAAATATTTGTGGAATTTATTTATATTATTATTATTATTGTTGTTGTTATTGTTTTTATTATTTTGAGTAAGTAATCTTGTTTTTATGATTGACGTCTCTTAATTGACTGTTAATATTTCAGATGCTCAGCTTTGTTACTTAAGCTTTTACCTCCTCTGAAGGCTCTGCTGTGGTGTCAAAAGTTACAGTAAAGTTCCTGATTTTACTCAGAATATTGTGGTCATCTGTTTTGCACTTTATTGCTAATGAAAAATACTAAACTGAAATATTTGACTCTTTTTTTATTTTCCTTCAGCTGTAGAATGGGCTTATCAGTCACAATGTTCTTGATATAGCCTAGAAGCTTTAACAAAGAACTTTGTTTCAGTTTTATACAACATCATTTCCAGGATATAAATGCAAGCTACTAACAAATGAGTTTGCTATCAGCTTCTAGTATGAGACCCTGAAATGTCATTGCCCAGAAATTACTTGAGCAATGCTGATAGACTGAAAGATATCTGTCCTACTTAAAAGCAATGGCACATGCTAAAAAACTTGTTTTTGCCAAGGACAATTCTCCCCCATGCACCCTTCACATGGGTGGCAAACCTGCCACACTGCCAAACTTATGTGTACCAACTCCTTTGTTACACAACATTATGAAAAGAAGGAACTCACCAAAACAGCACACTGCAATTTCATGCAACCCTACACTTTTTGTCTCTAATAAAAGAGAGAGCAAGTTCCTGTAATACAAGTAAGCAAGCAATTTCCAACAGCAGTCTTGGGGTCAGATATACAAGGTATTTATTAATAAGAAGAAAAAAAAATAAGAATGCCCTGGATTTATGCAAGTTCAGTTCCAGATTTGTTCATTTTAACCACTATCAGTTTAGATGGTGGTCCCTATGAAGCTGGGTATTGACACACTGTCAAGGCTAAGATATAAATATTGCCAGATATCTCCTTGGGACATGTTAGAGAGGTTGCAAAGGGCATTGTTTGTGAAAGTAATGAAAAGGAAAATGCCAAGTACTGAATTTTCAGGTACACCATAGGTGCTATGAAACAAAAAGCCAGGGTGACTGAGACCTTGACAAATGTTAATCTAGTAGTCAAACCATTTGAAATAGACCATAGACAATGCCTAAATCTAAAGTTCATAGGTTGGTACTAGGCTATCGGCCCTAGGGCTTATACAAGCGTAGCCATAACAATTCCCTGGCTATTTCTTCCCACACTATTTACTTCCATGGACCCCTGTCTAGCCTGGTGACTGACATGATCCCCGGGGTGAATTTCCTTTCTCCCATCCAATCATCAAGGTTCCTTTTGAAGAAGGCCAAAGAGGCGCTCTGCTTGACATGTATGGGCAGTCTGTTCCAGAGTCTGGGGAGTCTCTGGGTCAGAAACCTATCCCTCCAGCATGTTTTGTTTATTGTGATGACAAGGTTTAGATCCCTGGAGCATGTGGCTCTGAGGGATTGGGATGTCTTTAATTGTAGCATGTCCAACAGCTCTGGGTTTGACACGGCCTTGTATGTTAAGCAGAGATTGCCTCTGAGTAGACAATATGCGACAGAGTATAGCTGGAGTTTTTTAAGGCGGTCAGCATAGGGCATCTGCTTTAGGCCTGTGATTCTTTTAGTGAGGTATTTCTGTGGCCTTTCCAGTTGTTGCAGATGTCTTGAGAGGTACATACCAAATGGGGTGTTGTATTCTATAATGGGTCTAATGAGGGATGAGTACAGTGGGATAATGACCTCCTTTTTTTGGATGAAAAGCCCTTAGTGATGAGGTGTGCCACATAGAAGGATTTCCTGATTGTTGTGGCGATGTGGTTATTGAAGGTGAGACCACTGTCCACCTGTGTCCCTAAGTCTGTTATCACACTTTCAGTGTTTAGTGTACTGCCACCTATGTGGTAATTCACGGGTACATGTTTTTTTCCCAAAGGGGATAACTATACATTTCTTGGCATTGAGCTTGAGCCCATGGCTCTGGCACCAAGCATCTGTTTCTGTAAGGCCCTTTTGAAGAGTATTCCCATCATTTGGGGATTCAATAATGGCTCCCAGTTTGCAGTCATCTGCAAACTTTGTTAGCCAGAGTCCCTTAGTGTTGGCCTGTACTTCAGAGAAGTAGATGCCAAACAAGAGAGGTCCCAGGACTGAACCCTGAGGTACTCCACTTGTCACTTGTCTGGAGCTGGATTTGGAGTCAGCTACTTTTACAGTGTGGGTTCTGTCAGTAAGCCAGTTAGCAACCCATCGAGTGACGTAGGGATTAATGCCCAGCTTAGTAAGTTTATTTATAATTCCAGAGTGGGGGATGGTGGCAAAGGGCTTGGCAAAGTCCAGACAGGCTGTGTGGACTGTCTTACCCTCGTCCATGGCTCTGGAGACTGATTCAAAGAAGTCAATCAGGTTCAGGAGAAAAGATCGGCCCTTCACGAACCCAAACTGGGTGGGGTCCAGTGTTTTAAGATTTCCAATGTCTTTGTTTATAAGTTCCGTGATAATATGTTCCATGGCGTTGCAGATCAGGCTCGTCAGACTGATGGGGCGGTAGTTCCTGGGATCCAAGGTGGATTCCCCCTTGTGGAGTGGAATAACTGTAGCTGTGCACCACTCAGTGGGCACAAAGCCTGAGCTGAGGGCATGAGTGGATGTGCTTGTACAGTGCCTTAGTGTAGGACTCAGCAGTCGAACTTTCAGATCACGTCAGCATGGATGTCATGAAGTTTGTAACTTCTGACTTGAGTAGCATGAAGTTGGCTTTGGAGAAGTTTTTTTATAGAAGTTTCCTTACTAGGGGGTGGGGGTGGGATGTGGATGTTAAGGGTGATTAGCTTATGGTCTGACCTGACCAAAGAGGGGGTGACCATAGGTGTGGAGCATCAATTTCCCATGTTGGTAATGACCAGGTCTAGGATACTGGAGTCCCTGGTGGGACTATGGATTAGTTGATTCAGGGCATTGGAATTTATGAATTCCAAGAACCGTTGGGCAAAGGTGTTGATACACGAGTAGTTTTCCCAGTTAATGGCAGTGTAGTTGAAATCACCCAGTATTAGTGTGTTTGGTTGTATATTAATGTTTTCCAGTATGTTTAGAAATGTGTAGTGGATAAGTTGGAGATGACTTACATTCAAAGACTATTCCACAGTCCACAAAAACAGTTATACCAAATTCCTTTTCTCAACAATGCAGTATATGGGTACTTCCAAGGTGGCCGTACACTAACAGCTTCATATCAGCTTGCCCAGTGTGAAAACAGAAACTCAGAAAAGAGAGTCAGTGAATTTGTCTTTTTGGGTAAATTTCATTTACTAGTACTGCCTGGATGCCAGCAAAGAAAGAATTTAGAGAACCTGAAAGAAAATCAACCTCAAAAGGTGAGGACAAAAGACTGACTGGGAAGAATTCTGTAGCTGTTCAGCAAAAAAAACAAAAAAAAAAACAAAAAAAAAAACAAAGCAGGCTCCACCTTTGGTGTAAGACATTATTTCCAGTAACCTAGAACAAAAAAATAAGTCAAATGCACTTAGACCTGATTAAAATAAACTAAATGCCAAAGAGTATACCAAATCAAATAAAAGGCTGGAAAACATGGAAGAAGCTTTAAACAGTTATGCAGATGATGTGATAAAACTGCAAAAATCAGAAGGCAAAATGAACGAAAGATTGGCTGAGTATGAGACTGCTCAAGAAGAGATGCATCAAAAAATAATAGAATTAGAGGACAAAGCAAGTATGGAAAACCTGAGATTTTCTGCTGTACCAGAGAAGCTGAAAGGAATAGACTGTATCAATCTTATAAAAGCACAAATAAGCAACTGGACATGTATTCCACAGCAGGAGTTGTTAATTGAATGGGCACATCGTGTGTATGCTCCAAGGCCGGCCATGAGAAAGCAATGCTGCCAGCAGAAAAAAGTTGATTCTGACAAAATTGTGGTAGAAGGACAAAGTACTAAAAGTGGGAGACAGTAGAGTGTTCATGGAAGATATTACTCACTATAAACCAGGCAGAAAAGGAGTAAATTTATTCCAGTTGTGAAGAAATTGAAAACACTGTCATCTGTGTTAGCATGTCTGGCAGGAGATATATATATTTTTTCAGATTAACTTGTGTTGTATGCCAGCATGTCTAAGTAAATAAGTTTTAAAAATTGAGTATTTCTCTGTTTATACAGAATGTTTAAAAAATCTGTCAGTGTTTTGATACATTTCTAAATGCGCATGTTTGAGAAGGACATTCTAAAGTACCAACTCTGGAGAATCATCTGAACAGTGAGTGATATCATTAGAATGTTCCTGTTTTTTTAACAGCTGATTGACAGAAAAATAACTTTTACAAACAGCTAGCTGACTATTATATTTTGAAATTAGACAACTGAGACTGCTGAAGACAGTTGAGCTTGCAGTTTGTCAAGTGCTGTGCATTCAGTGAACACCAAGAAAAGAGAACTCACCAAAAACTGTAAGCTTGCCTTGGCCTTGCTATTATGTGTTAGATTAGAGCAGGGACAATATTCTTTAGTTACTAGGAAATCTTAGTATTAAGATAGAGTTATTCCAGAATATTGGACTCCTATCCTGCAGTTTAATTTTACATTTACGGTGATTGAGTTCTGGTGTTTATTGAAAGCTATTGATTTACATTCCTGTGCTCATTTTTACTTATTATTAAATGTTTTTCATTACTTTACATTGTGGCTGTAAATTAGTGTTTTTTTTCATTAGAGATTAGAGAGTACTTCTACCTGTTTGATTCTCCCCAGGTCCTCTAGAAGGCCTGGTCACTTATGGTCATAGCTATAATTTTTGTGATATTTAATTTTCTTAATTGGACACCCCTTTAGAAGGGCATGAAGACACTTTGATTGGTGGCAGCATTACTGTATTATTTTGGGGAAGGGACACAGCTGGAAATCTGTGACAGGCTTTCCCAGAAGTGTTTGGATGAGTGAGATTTAAATTTCCTTTGAGTGTGTGTATCAGACGTCTTAAAGTGGGACACTTTGCTCTGAAATGTGTAACAGGAAAATACATTTGGGGTGGACAGAAGTATATAGTCCAGTCCCAGGAAAATAGAGCATGTTCCTGTTATGTTCTTAGGGGGAAATTGTCAAATATTGCTTCTGTTTAAGTGACAGTCTCATATTGGAGTCAGTAGTGAGGATTGAAGCTCCTTAGTTACTGACCCAGGATAGTAAGGGATGTCACGTTTAATTGGTGGCTGTCCGGTGGGAAATAGCAGGACATCACATTTATTGGTGCCAGCAGTGTGGAATTTTTAATTGAATTCCAGTAGCCTGTGGGTAGTTGTCATTCAGATTTGCACTCTTGACAGCCACAAGGAAAACATTCAGAATTTTGATCCACCACAGTTTTATTTATTTTTTTAGTTAGATAGTAAGGGATAGCAGGCAAGGATGTAAGCAGAAGATTTTAGCAAGCTGACAATGATCCAGTTGGCTAAAGATTGTGAAACCAGTGGATTGGTGCATGCCAACCTGACCAAGGAAGCAATATTTCAGCCTTGGTTGTCACCACAGCTCAGACCAGCCATTTGGAGGATGTCAGGTTTGATGTTGGTGATGTGCAGCCTGCCAGGACAGGACAGTCCATCTTTTCCCCAGAGGACCTGAGAATTGGTCTAGAGTTAGAGAGACTGTGCCTAGAGGCTGAGGAGAGAATGCAAAGCCTGGAGGCTGAGGAAAGGGAAAAAAGTGCCAACATGAACTGGAGGCCAGACTTCTTGAACTGGAATTATGAGAGAAACTGCACTTGGAAACCAAATGTCTGCAGGCTGAGGAAAAACAGTGTCAATATGAACTAGAGGCTAGATGTTTAGAAGATGAGGAAAATGAGAGTGTGCTGGCATGAAGTGGAGTTTCTTACCCTTCGAGATGGTCATGGAGGTAATGGGGAAAGGAATAACCAGATCCCAGAAGCCGTACAGGTCAGTAAACTTTTTCCTTATTACAGGGATGGGAATGACTTTCATAGTTTTATTCATATCTTTGAGAGGGTAAGTAGACAATATGATGTTGACCATGAGCTCTGGGTTCAGCTCCTGACTCCCTTACTCCATGGTAAAACTGTTCAGGCCATGTCAAAACTGTATGATGTAGATTGTTTGAATTATGTTAAAGTTAAGAATTGTCTTTTACATTGTTTTAAACTAACACCTGAAGCTTATAGAAAAACGTTTCATGAACACAGATGCAAGGCAGATGAAAGTATAATTGATTATCCTGCTGACTTAAGTACTTACTTTCACAGATGGATGAGTGGGTGTCAGATCACCACTTTTGAGGGACCGGCAGACCTTTTGGTGAGGGAACAATCCCTCAGTACATTCCATGATGAAATGAGAGTCTGGTTATCAGACCATAAGTGCAACTCTGGAGAGGAGTTGGGGAGAAAAGGGGATCTCTACTTGGCAAACAGAGCACCACTGCATAGGAGAGGGATGCCCAGTGCTGTACATTGACATAAGGGAACCCATGGGGTGCAGTTTAAACCAGTCCAACAGAGTACACCAGTATTGGGGGAACCACTAACCCAAGTGCACTGTTAAGGATTAGATGTTTCAAGTGTAATCAGAGGGGACGCATAGCAGCCAAATGTCCATTGAGGCAAAGTGAGAAACAAAAGGTGAGGGAGCCAGCAAGTGGTGATGACAAACCGCCAGTGGTAAGTTGTTTACCAAAATTTATATCCAATCTTAGTAGATGGTAATTAGGTAACTGCTAAGAGGGACAGAGCTTCTGATATAACTTTTTCATTCCTCCAAATCTTTTGGGTTTCTAATACCATGACAGGAATTGACCCTATTCATATGTCAAAGTATGATAAAAGTTCATGAAATTAGTATTGTTTCAATCTTTGATATCAGCCAGAAGTGCTCTATGCAACACCTGCAATGTGCCCAGTAACCATTGTGAGGCCTGTAGTGGTTACAGAAGAGCAGTACTTGCTTGGGCAGACCACTCCAGTAAGAGTACTGGGAGGGATCTCATTCCAAATACCTTTGGCTACAGTTCATCTTGACTGGGAGAGTGGAAGAGGAAGCAAGCAAGTAGGTGTCTTCAAAGATATTCCTGAACATATCCTGATAGGGAACGACTTTG
This sequence comes from Protopterus annectens, assembly GCF_019279795.1. NCBI lineage: Eukaryota > Metazoa > Chordata > Ceratodontiformes > Protopteridae > Protopterus > Protopterus annectens. The sequence continues at coordinate 219,801,686 of NC_056725.1, forward strand.
ATGACACAGTGCCTTGTGTACATGCAATGACATGTAGTCAGGCTTGGAGAAAAGCATGCAGGTCCAGTAGTCTGGGACAGAGACCCAGAAAGATCTCATACCTAAAGCTGGGACTAGTGTGGTGGCTGTTTCAGAGAAGGTGCTGTCTGGTAGCAGTTAGTCTGAATGTGAGTCATAGCTGCTGGTGGGAGCTGATGTTCCCTTGGACACAGTGACTGCAGGGATGGAGGTGAGTGGTGGTATCCAGAGTGACAGCAAGGCACAGCTGTTGGAAGTTATTAAGTTTCCTGTGGAAGGGGAGTTTGTTTGAGAATATTCCTGCAGATGTCCTGATAGGGAATGACTGTTATGATGCAGTGCCTTGTGTGCATCCAGTGACACATAGTCAGGCTGGGAGACAGGCATGTAGGTCTGGTAGTCTGGGAAAGAACCAGACAGATCTCTTACCTGAAACTGGGACTAGTGTGGGGGCTGTTTCTGAAAAGGAGCTATCCTGTAGCAGTAAGTCTGATAGTGAGCCACAGCTGCTGGGAGGTACTGATGTTCCATTGGATATGGTAACTGCAAGGATGGAGGGGAGTGATGATACCCAGACTGACAGTGAGGTACAGCTGTCGGAAGTTACTAGGCTTCCTGTGGAAGGGGAGCTTGGGAGGGTCACAAATGTACAGTTGAGACAGGCTCAACTTACAGACCCTACAGTACATAGCTTAAGGGAGATGGCTAAGGAAGCACCTGAGGCTCAAGGAAGAGGGGACTCTGTATATGGGAACAAGGGTTTGTTGTATAAAGAGTGGACTCCTAAGGGAGGGCTGGAAGATGAGGTAGTACAGGAGTTGGTAGAGCCTAGCGTCTGCCACTTCTAGCTATAGTCCCTGATATTCCTTGAGAAGGGGATATTAATGCAGAAAAAGAAGGTTTGCTGTATAGAAAGTAGACTCCTAAGGGAGGGCTGAAAGGTGAGGTAGTGCGGCAGTTGGTTGAACCTAGATCCAACCATCTGTCACTTTTAGCTAAAGTCACTAATATTCCTTTTGCAGGTGATATTAATATAGAAAAGGTGGCAAATGCTTTACTAGAAACATTCAGCAGAGTAGGTTTTCCACAGGAAATATTGACTGATCAAGGTGCCAACTTCATGTCAGACCTACTGACTTGTCTGTGGAAGTTTTTTTGTGGTGAAACATTTAAAGAACACTCCCTACCATCCCTAGAATAATTGTGTTATAGAGAGGTTAAACTCTACATTGAAGACTATGCTATGGGCATTTGCAGACCAACATGTGAGGGAGGCCTTGGATACATTAATAAAGGCAGGATTAACCATTAAATCCAGTAAGTATCAAGTGGGTATGGCAGAGGTCACTTACTTAGAACACACAGTGGAAAGGGTAAAATTAGGCCAGAACCTGTCAAGGTGGAAGCTATTCAAGCATGGCCAGTTCCTGTTACTAAGAAACAAGTGAAAGTATTTCTAGGAACAGTGGGGCACTATAGGAAATTTGTGCCCAATTACAGTACCATAGCTGCACCCATTATGGACCTAACTAGAAACCATAAACTGGACAACGTAGTGTGGACCACAGATTGTGAACAGGCATTCCAAAAACTAAAAGAGATTTTGGGAGGACCCCCTGTGTTAGCCACCCCAGATTACAATAACGAATTTATTGTACAGGTAGATGCTTCAAATTATGGGGTGAGGGCTGTGCTTAGCCAAGTTTCTGAAGAAGAAGAGGACCCAGTGGTTTATCTAAGTGTAGAGTCCAACCTAGAGAAGAGTGTTATGCAATTGTGGAGAAAGTATGTTTGGCGACAGTGCGGGCATTTCAAAAGCTGCAGGTCTATATTTATGGGGGAAAATTCACTGTACTCACAGATCATAACCCTCTAACATCGCTTAATAGGGTCAGTAAGCAGAATGCCAAGTTACTGAGGTGGAGTCTAGGATTGTAAGCATATGATATGATGACCATACAGTATCGTATTGAGGTTAATAATTCCAATGCGGATGGATGGCCCAAGAGAGGAGTGGGTTAATATTCCCAGGTAGACCCATTTTTCTCAGGTGTTGGTTTCCAAGGGTCACTTAAAAATTGTGCTTAAGTCATAAGGGGGAGAGAAATGTGAAGAAACTGAAAACATTTTCATCTGTGTTAGCATGTCTGGCAGGAGATTAGTGTATATTTTCAGATCAACTTGTATTGTATGCCAGCATGTGTAATTGTGAATATGTAAATAAGTTTTAATATTTGAGTATTTCTCTGTTTATACAGAATGTTTAAAGAATCTGTCAGTGTTTTGATACTGGTCATGTTTGAGAGGGATATTCTAAAGTACTTTGAAGAATCAGCTGAACAGTAAGTGATGTCATTAGAATGCTCCTGGTTGCTAAGTGATTATTTAAACATCTAATTGACATTAAAAGAACTTTTTCAAACAGCTGTTATATTTTAAAATTAGACAGTTGAAACTGCTGAAGACAGTTGAGCTAGCAGTTTTTCAAGTGCTGTGCATTCGGTGGACACCAAAAAAATAAAACTCACCAAAAACTGTAAGCTTTCCTTGGCCTTGCTATTATGTGTTAGATTAGAGCAGGGACAATATTCTTTAGTTAGACTAGGAAAGCTTAGTTATTAAGATACAGTTTTTCTAAAATAATTGACTCCTATCCTGCAATTTAATTTTACATTTGCAGTGATTGGGTTCTTGTGTTTATTGAACGCTGTTGATTTGCATTATTGTACTCATTTTTACTTATTTTTAAATGATTTTCATTACTTTACATTGTGGCAGTAAATCAGTGTTTTTTCATTAAAGATTAGAGAGTGCTTCTACCTGTTTGATACTCACCAGGTCCTCTAGAAGGCCTGGTTGCTTATGGTCGTAGTTATCATTTATTGTGATATTTAATTTTCATAATTGGACGCCCCTTTAGAAGGGCATGAAGACACTCTGATTGGTGGCAGCATTACTGTATTATTTTGGGGAAGGGACACAGTTGGAAATCTGTATACAACTTTCCAGGAAGTGTTTGGATGAGTGAGATTTAAATTTACTTTGAATGTGAGGGTATTAGTGGTCTTAAACTGGGACACTTTGCTCTGAAGTGTGTAACAAGAAAATAAATTTGGGGTGGTCAGAAGTATATACTCCAGTCCTGGACAAATAGAGCATGTTCCTGTTGTGCTCTTAGGGGAAACTTTTTAAATATTACTTCTGTTTAAATGACAGTCTCATATTGGAGTCAGTAGTGAGGACTGAAGCTCCTTAGTTACTGGCCCAGGATAGTAACGGAGATTTCATTTAATTGTTTGCTGTCCAGTGGGGAAATAGCCAGATGTCACACCAGTTATAGGATATCTAGAAGTAGGCATGAGATTCAAGCTGCTGTATCCAGCTATGTTCAGAATATTCTTTCTTGGAAGGTCAAAATAATTTCTGATGCAGAACATGCTAAGGAGGAAATACAAACATTTGTCCAACAAAAAGTGAGCTATCAAACAAAAGGAGATTCTGCTTCTTGTTTTTCTGGTAACAAAGCCCATAGAGAGACTGTGCCAGTGAAACCTTTCCAATGTTTCAAAGGAAAATGCTTGAGAGGCAGAAAAAAAGCACAAGAGTTGACTAGAAGAACTGGGACTATGTTCAAAATGAAGCAGAGACTGGATTTGGGAGTGGTAGATCAACAGAAAGAAAACCAGCAACTTGGAAACTGGCAAATAAATGTGGGATTACAAAGCATTAATTAGATTTGAGAAACATGACAGAATAAGAAAAAATGGAAATATTGGACTTCTTTGAATTTGTTAAACTTGTAGCGTACTCCAAAGCATATGCCCTACTTCAATTCATTAATACATGAAGAATATTTAAGGGAGAGAAAGAGGAAGTAAAGAATTAACTGTAAGTAAAACAAAATGTTGGTCTTAACAATAGTATTTTTATAATGTGTGTCATAACCTGCATGCTATAAAGTAAAGCTTTCTCATTATTGTCAAGTGTAATAGGGATACTAAAGTAAAAATGTGCTCTTGTTTTTTTCCTTCTTTTTTTTTTTATCCTTGTTCAGTTTTAAGAAATGTAGGCACTGCAATGTAAAAAAAAAAAAAGATGAAAAATCTGGTCAAAAGAGCATGATACAAGAAAATTATGTGTTTCTTCTTACTCTTGCATATGGGAATGACTGTATTAAGACCCTTGGCTTGATCAAGTAAGACGTTTTAAGGGGAAGTAAATAAATAAAAAAGAACACTGAATGTGATAACAAGTTTTCCACTAGCAAATAAATGAGGGCTTGTAGTAGAGGCAACTGTGCATCTGGTTCTCATGTCTCTATGGAGGCAATCTGATAAAGGGCAATAAAAAACAGAGTAACTGTTTCCTTCAATGGCTAAGAAATAATGTTTTCTGAAAGTATTCAATTGTTTTTCTAATCTGATAGAGGAATAAAGATAAGACAAAAACAGACAGCAGTTAGTGGAAGTAGAAGTATGTGCTGTACCATGCATCTTAGCATGGATAACCTTCCTTATAGATTATTCCAAGTCTATGAGTGTCACTGTCAGTTTTGGACAAATGTTCTTATTAGGAGGGTTAAACTTCAATATTTGAAGATGTACATAGTGTTAGTATTAAGTTAATAGGTGTTTAGAGGTGTTCTTTGGGTGTGTTTGTTTGTTTTTGTTTATTTTTTTTGTTTCAGGGTGTTCATAGGTTCATAGGAGGTTACCAGACTAATGATCCTAGGGCCTTTACAAGCCTAACCTTATAAAAAAACCTGTGTACCCTAACTGACCATAGTTAAATGGTCATTGTTAGCACAGCAAGTCTATGATCAGCACTAAATGCTCCTGTCCATGAGGGATACAGTTGCCACCCCGGGGTGAATATATGGTCACCCATCCAGTTGTCAAGGTTGTGTTTAAACAGGATCATAGAGGAGCTCTGTTTCACATGAAGTGGGAGCTTACTTCAGAAGAGTTGCAATCTCTAGGAGATATATTTGTCTCTTCCAACATGTTTTGTTAATGTCACAGGCTAGGTTGAGATCCCTGAAGCAAATGACTCTTGTCTCATTTGATTTGCAGATGTGCAGCATGTCCATTATGGCAGAGTCAGAGACTGCTCTGTAGGCACAGGTTGCTTCTCAGCAGCCTGCATGATACAGACTACAATGACAGGGCTTTCAGTCTTTTCATGTAAGTCATGTTTTGGAGGTCCTGGATTCTCTTGGTTAGAAACCTCTGTGGTTTCTGCAGTTGTCTGGTGAGACAGATACATAAGGGAGCATTTTACTCAATTAGTAGTCTGATAAGGGATCGAGTACAGCCATGTTATAACCTCCTTAGTCTTGGATGCGATGCCCTTATTTATGAGATGCACAGTGTAGAAGGCTTTCTTTACCACTATGGATACATGGTGATTGAAGTTTAGATTGCTATCAACCCAAGTTCCCAAGTCTCACACTACTGGGTTTACACTTAGAGGGGTGCTATCTATATCATAATTGGCAGGGGGTACATCTTTGCAAAACTGGATAATGAGGCATTTTTTGGCATTCACTTTTAGTCTGTGACTTTAGCACCAATCATTTATCTGCATCAGCCCCTTCTGTAATATGTTTACATTATTGAGGGACTCAGTGATTGCACCCAGTTTGTAGTCATCCTCAAACATGGAAAGCCACAGGCCATCTACTTTCACCTGGACCTCAGAGAAATAGATTCCAAACAGTAGAGAGCCCAGCACAGGTCCTTGTGGTACCCCACTGGTTACTGGTGGAGGTGGACTCCCCAACTTTGCCAGTGTACATTCTATTGGTGAGCCACTTGGCTACCCATCTAGTGATGTATGGGTTAAACCCCAGCTGTGACAATTTCTCAATGATCTCTGAGTGGGGGATTGTGTCAAAAAGCCTTGGCTGAAATAAGGTAGGTGGTATGTAGTGCTTTGCCCTCATCCATGGCTTTGGTGACATTTTCACTAAAATCAAAAGTTTTGTCAGATGGGGCATAAGTTCAAATGGGTATGACAAGAAACTGTATAAAAGATAACTTGAAAAACATTAGTGCATGCATGTAACACAAAAACCAAAACTAGACATTTAAAAAAGCTGTTACAAATAACAGGTGGGAATAATAACTTTTGAACACAATAACAACACTTTCTGTATTATATTTAGATGTAAATGCTCTCACAGATATATATGAAAAAGAAAGAGTAGTTAATTAAATTAAAAAAATGTGGAATGCAAATAACTATGCTACTGAAGACACATTTGAAAAGCACTGAACATGTGAATTTGATAAAGAAAGTATTTCCGGATGGTTATTCATTAGAATATCTGGGACAAAGGAAAAGGGGAATAGTTATATTAATTGCAAGAGTAACTCCAATATTGATACAAGTGGAAAAAAGATAACAATGGTAGATTTGCAGTATTTAGGGGCTACTGGCAAGGGTGGGGGATTACACTGGCATGTATTTATATTTCACCTAAAACTGCTATAATGGAGCTTAAAAAAATTCTGGGAGAAATAATCAGCTTTCAGAAAGGAATATTACTTACAGGTGGGGACTGGAACTTGATTTGCAGCAGTGAGGATGTATCCAGTGGGCTTAGAAGGGAAAATATAGCAAAAGAGAGTAGATTTTTGAAGAAGTTTATGAAAATATTAGGCATGGAAGATGTTAATTCAGTAGTAGGAGTTTGGAGTGAATTTACATATTATTCCCCAAGGTACAAAACTGGGCAAGGCTAGACAGAACTTGTATTTCACAGGAACGTGCATTTAATTGAAAATGTTGATACACATGCAATAACTATTTTGGAGTATGCACCAATAATAACTAAAATAAAAATGCAGGGTAATGAAATAAAAATGAGACACTGGTGCTTTCCCACCTATCTTTTAAAAACAGAGGAATTTAAGGAATAGATATTGGAATTATTCAGGAGTTATTTGGGAAGATAGATATTTCTTATGAAAATATAGCTAGAAAGTGGGATAAAATTAGAGTTTAAAAATAGGGTGGAAATAAAAGAAAGATATGATTAAGAAGTAACAAGAATTATTTAGAGGGACTGACAAAGGATAAAGTATTACCAAATAGGGGAAATGTCATAGAACAAGAAAAGGAACAATTGGCTAAACAGAAAATAAGGTCGATAACATGCAAGAGTTTAGAAAGACTGGTGTTAAGCAACTGTTTTTTGATAATACCTGCAGAGCACAAAATGTTTTACACAATGACTAAGGCAACAGAAAGTAGAAAGGGTTGTCACCAAGCTCAGGGAACCTATAGCAGGCAAGATAACCAGAGATCCTGTAAAAGTACTAGAAATATTTCAGACATTTTATGAAAATCTGTATAAAGCAGAGAAATATGGAAATCAAGAAAATGTATAAATGGAAATGTTTGTGGAAAAATTAAATATGCTAAGAGTAGAGGTAAATACGGCTCAAATACTAACAGTTAGGATAGGAGGAGATGAGATAAAAATCATGATGTATAACCAATCTACAGGAAAGTCCATAGGAGTAGATGGTATTTCCTGTAGAAGTTTGGAAGCTAGGAGGGAAAACTAATAAAGATCTGGAAGGTTTTGTTTAACAGTATTTTAAAAGAAGGAAAAGCACCAACATCCTGGAAGAAAGTGATAGTGGTAAAGACCCATCAGATCCAGCTTCATATGTGCCAGTTTCAGTTCTAAACCATGATTATAAAGGGCTTATGTCTATAATGGCTAAAAGAATGGCACAGACAATGCCAAAACTGATAGATATGGATCAATGTGGTTTTGTGGAGAGGAGGCAAACATCTGACAACACTGCAGAGCAATGATGATCCAGAGGGAAGCAGAGTGCAAGAAAATACTGTGAAACCCTGCGTCAGTGGAACACTAAACTGCTTTCAGCTACGCAAGTTCCCCTCAACAAAGGTTTCATCCTGTGTCTTGGCCAGCCTCCAATCAACCCAAGGCTGTCTTGTTGTCCTGCACTGTGAGACCCTGCATCAGTGGAACACTAAAGTGCTTTCAGCTACACTAGTGTATGTTAGAGTAGTATTAAACTGAAGACTTTTTCCCCTTTCACTGTATACGTGCACACTACAGCCCCCCCCCCCCCATTTTTCTCTTCCTATTGTACTCCTAGGTCAATTACTTAAAACTACTTTCTCTTGGAAAAAGTTTACCTATGTACCTGAAGCCCATACTTCAATTGTTTTTCCCTGTCGAAGTGGTCCTTTTCACCACACTGTACTAGATTAGTAGCATAAGATTTGCAGTTATTAGGAAGATACTGCACTGCACTGACCTGGAATTGACTTCGTTTGGTTTTCTTTTCAGCAGCTGGCCTAGTCCAGTTTTTCTGAATCACAACCTTGTATCACTTTGTGTCTACCCCTCTCCCCACCTTGAACCTGCACAACTCCCTCCCACTCCAGCTTAATTACAGAGGTATTTTCCTTTTACTGTTCTGTCCTGACCAGCCCTATAGATAGGTTCTGCAGTCTCGAGGACTGGTGCAGCCCCACTCTGTTCACCTTGCTACACTCACTCTACTCCCCTAACCTGCCCCCATTTCCCACACGCCCCCACTACCTGTTACATTTATTCTAACCCCAGATCACCTGACCACACCCTCTTCCAATTGTAGACCTCTCATACACACCCCCTGTCAAATTTCTACCTTAAAAAGGTATATAGTATCTACTTGCCATGCATTAACACTCACACCCATACTTGAACCCCAAAACCAATAAGACCCAACCACTACTCACTCATAAAATACCATTAATCCTAGGATTTTTCTTCCTAACCCTCACATACCTAACACACATCACATCATTATATACAAACACATCACTACAAAACATATCATTCCACATAACACTTTCTCAAACAAATATACACTCACACATTTTCTTTCCCATTTCTTCTACATTATTTAAAGACAGCTTAATCCTACACATCCATAGGTCTCACACAACACAATCTTAAACTAGAAAAACATCATTTATATCCTACGTAGACATAGTGCACACAATTAAACATATACTGTTTATCACTAAAAATCTACTTATATCTGGAGACATACACCCAAACCCTGGACCACAAAACACTCTACTCTCTGCTAGGCAAATCTCTGACCTATTGATTCTGGATGTCAACATCAGAAGTCTCTCTAACAAACTTTCTGACCTACACACGTTTATAGCTCACTACTCCCCTGACATACTAACCATTACTGAGACATAGCTAAAATCTAGTACCCAAAATATAAAAATTCTCCCACCAGGATATAATATCCTAAGACTGAACAGAGTGGGCAAAAAGGGAGGTGGAGTTGCTATCCTCTACAAAAATGCAATCAACATCAAACCTCTACAAACCCTACATTTTAAAATGCCGAAACCTTAGGTTCAACCCTAAGCATAAAATGACACAAAAACTATCATCGTTCTCTGCTGTTATATTTCCCCAGGTAATAACGCTCTCATCATTGAAGAAATGTTGCAATGGGCCACAGATAATCTCCCCCAAGAAACCATCTTATTAGGTGACCTGAACACTGATTGGTCAGCCTGTACCTCTGACAACCTCACTAACCATATTAATCTTTACAGTTTTACCCAACTTATCCAAGAACGCACTAGAACAAAAAACCCAACAAACAGTCTATTCTAGATTGGACACTAGTTAACTAAAATAGAAATCCACACAGGATGCAAGAAAGACCGCTGCACGGCAAAAACACATCCAATTCCACACAAATGAAGCCAGCAGCCCCAGGTGTCCGCATAAAAATAATTTAATGAACAAATCCAGAGGGAAAAATCCCTCGGATAACAAATATACAGACCGGTTTCGGCTCAATAGAGCCTTCCTCAGTGATACACATTATATTATATATAAATCAACTCACAAAGGCTTCAAACACCATATATATATGTAAATGCAAAACAAAGAGCACTACATAATCCGCCTATCAAAATAGGCAAATCATAATTGGTCATTAAGACCAGGTGGAAACATTGCCCCAAGTTTAATTATCCACTTTCTCTTTGGAAGTAAGCAGTTCATGCCATTTTATTTTATCCTGACATTTACCCTTGATATGGTCAATAACACAAAACATAAAGTTAGCTGTGGTGTGTTTTAAACTATGTTTGAATAGTGCATTATTACTGCGCTTATTCTTGATGTCACTAATGTGTTCTCCAATTCTAAGGCGAAATGCCCTGGAAGTCTTTCCCACATAAAAAGCAGAACACGTACAGGTCACTAAATATATAACCCACCCAGAACTGCAATTTGCCCAAAAATTAATCTCAAAAATCTCAGGTGTGTTCTGACTACTAAATTCTGCAATACGTGAAACTTTGTTACAAAATTTACAATGGCCACACGAAAAACATCCAACCACTGGAGCCCCTGTGAGAGTAGATTGAGTATAAACTTTGGAATCAAACAAGGACTTCTTATAGTGACTCAAATGTGACCCAATAGTACGTCCCCTTCTGAAAGAAAATGAACATCTATCCCCAAGAAAGTTGTTCAATCTGTTGTCAGCCAAAAGGATGTTCCAATGTCTATCAACAATCTTCATAAAGCCTCGAGTATTGCGTCCATAGGAAGTAACTAACCTCAGCGGTTGTTGTGACCTATCACGATTGTGATCTTTATAGCACAACAAATCAGTTCTATGAAATTGAGAAACCCACTGTTTGGCCATGTGTATAGACCCGGAATGATATCCCCTATGTTTAAATCTGGCAACCAAATCCTCACTGGTCTGGACATAGGACCCTTGATTGGAACAAATTCTCCTAGCTCGTAGGAATTGTGACTTAGGAATATTCCGGATGATGTGTGGTGGGTGGAAGCTAGTCGCATGCAGTAAAGAATTGTATTCCGGAAATTTCCTGAATAGGGTAGTGGATAAAGTATTATCCATATTCCTGTGTAATTCAACATCCAAAAAAATTATATTGGACCTATCAAAATTCATCTTGAATTCTATACCCCATATGTTGTTATTAAGATATTCAAGAAATTCCATAAGATACTGATCATCAGCCCTCCACACCAACCAACAATCATCCAGGTATCGACGCCACATGTCCATTTCACACATAAAGATATTGTGACTGGCATCATAAATAATGATCTCCTCGATATAGGCCATAAATAGATCTGCGTAAATGGGTGCAAAAGATGCACCCATAGCAGTTCCTTTAATTTGCCAAAAGCACCTATTCTGATAGTAAAAAATATTGCTGGTAAGCACATATTCAGTAAGACAAACCAGGAAAGTGTTAAAGCCTGGTTTGTATAGTTCAGATCTAGCCAACCAATATTCTAGTGCTTGTAGGCCTGCCCAATGTGGAATATTGGTATAAAGTGATGTAATATCAAGGGTACATAATAGCCAGTCCGGTTCCAATTGAATATCACTAATAACCTCCAGAAACTGTGTGGTATCTTGAATCCGAGCTCTAATTAACCCTAATAGGGGTTTCAGATAGAAAGTTAAGTATTCCGATAAAGGTTCCGTCAAGGACCCATGTCCAGACACAATAGGTCGACCAGGTGGGTTGGTAAGATTTTTATGTATTTTGGGAAGCATATAGAGAAATTGTTTTTGAGGGGATGGCACCATCAACTGTTCCTTGGTGGCCTGCTGGATAATACCCTCATCCACTGCTGAAGTCAAAAATTCTTCAATCTTACGCTGTAAATTGGGGGTTGGATCCAAAGGCATGGCCATATAATGGTCTCTATTCCCCAACTGTCTCAAAGCCTCCTGATCATACAAATCCTTATTCTGAATCACCACCGCCCCACCTTTGTCAGACTGAGTGATAACCATGTTTTTGTTTTTAGCTAACTCATCCAAACTGCACACTTCATCCCTGGACAGATTGTTATAAGACAGAGGAAAATCCTTGTAGTGATAGTGTAAATCATATAACACATTCCTTTGAAAAACTCCCACCAATTGAGTCATAGGCGGATTAAAAGACGATTTTTTAAATTTAAACTCATGAGATTTATCACTATCACTATCAGCAAACAACAGTTTTAAATTCAATAATCTACAAAAATTGACCACATCCAGGGCTAAAGAATGTTCAGGTACAAAAAAACCGGGGACAAAGTTTAAACCTTTATTTAATAATGAACACTGTGTAGTGGTCAACTCAATGGAAGAAATGTTGTGAACATTAGAAGGGAACATTACTGTGCTGTCATCAGTTTCAGTAAAGCATCCATACTTTGCTTGGGCGTGTCTTTTCCTATGTTTCCGCCCCCCTCGTCTACAGGTGCGGCGGAAGGGTGTGGCAAATTGTCACGTTTGGCATTCGGTAAAACATCAATCTGGTTCTCCTCAAATTCTCCTTCAGTATTAGAAGAATAATCATCACCTGAAGTGAAATTCGAAGAATCAGAAGTATTCTTAAGAATTGATTTAGGTCTTTTTCTTTTAGGAGTGGAGAATCTCTTAACTCCCTTTTCATACTCCCCAGGTACTCTAAAAGAAACATTTTTTGAACTATCAAAAGGTTTCCCCCTTTCGTAGTCCCCCACATCTCTAAAGAATTTTTTAATCTTTCTCTCTTTGAGTACTGAATTCATTTTGGAGAGGTCAGAAGTAAGTTTTTTAATCTGTGTGGAAAAGGAGTCACAAGTTTCAAACTTGCTGGTATCCGCACATATTAATTCAAGATCTTTAATCCCCTTCTGTACCTTCCGTTCATAAAAAGCTGTTAATGCATCCACAAACTTGGAACTAGCCAACTGTTGGACCTGTGCCCAATCTTCCAATAGTTTGTCATCAATGTCAGAGACCAAAGGTTGCACCTTAACCCTAAGGCCCCGTGGAGTAATGTTTTTACGTTGGTATGTGTACCTGTAGACGAGGGGGGCGGAAACATAGGAAAAGACACGCCCAAGCAAAGTATGGATGCTTTACTGAAACTGATGACAGCACAGTAATGTTCCCTTCTAATGTTCACAACATTTCTTCCATTGAGTTGACCACTACACAGTGTTCATTATTAAATAAAGGTTTAAACTTTGTCCCCGGTTTTTTTGTACCTGAACATTCTTTAGCCCTGGATGTGGTCAATTTTTGTAGATTATTGAATTTAAAACTGTTGTTTGCTGATAGTGATAGTGATAAATCTCATGAGTTTAAATTTAAAAAATCGTCTTTTAATCCGCCTATGACTCAATTGGTGGGAGTTTTTCAAAGGAATGTGTTATATGATTTACACTATCACTACAAGGATTTTCCTCTGTCTTATAACAATCTGTCCAGGGATGAAGTGTGCAGTTTGGATGAGTTAGCTAAAAACAAAAACGTGGTTATCACTCAGTCTGACAAAGGTGGGGCGGTGGTGATTCAGAATAAGGATTTGTATGATCAGGAGGCTTTGAGACAGTTGGGGAATAGAGACCATTATATGGCCATGCCTTTGGATCCAACCCCCAATTTACAGCGTAAGATTGAAGAATTTTTGACTTCAGCAGTGGATGAGGGTATTATCCAGCAGGCCACCAAGGAACAGTTGATGGTGCCATCCCCTCAAAAACAATTTCTCTATATGCTTCCCAAAATACATAAAAATCTTACCAACCCACCTGGTCGACCTATTGTGTCTGGACATGGGTCCTTGACGGAACCTTTATCGAATACTTAACTTTCTATCTGAAACCCCTATTAGGGTTAATTAGAGCTCGGATTCAAGATACCACACAGTTTCTGGAGGTTATTAGTGATATTCAATTGGAACCGGACTGGCTATTATGTACCCTTGATATTACATCACTTTATACCAATATTCCACATTGGGCAGGCCTACAAGCACTAGAATATTGGTTGGCTAGATCTGAACTATACAAACCAGGCTTTAACACTTTCCTGGTTTGTCTTACTGAATATGTGCTTACCAGCAATATTTTTTACTATCAGAATAGGTGCTTTTGGCAAATTAAAGGAACTGCTATGGGTGCATCTTTTGCACCCATTTACGCAGATCTATTTATGGCCTATATCGAGGAGATCATTATTTATGATGCCAGTCACAATATCTTTATGTGTGAAATGGACATGTGGCGTCGATACCTGGATGATTGTTGGTTGGTGTGGAGGGCTGATGATCAGTATCTTATGGAATTTCTTGAATATCTTAATAACAACATATGGGGTATAGAATTCAAGATGAATTTTGATAGGTCCAATATAATTTTTTTGGATGTTGAATTACACAGGAATATGGATAATACTTTATCCACTACCCTATTCAGGAAATTTCCGGAATACAATTCTTTACTGCATGCGACTAGCTTCCACCCACCACACATCATCCGAATATTCCTAAGTCACAATTCCTACGAGCTAGAGAATTTGTTCCAATCAAGGGTCCTATGTCCAGACCAGTGAGGATTTGGTTGCCAGATTTAAACATAGGGATATCATTCCGGTCTATACACATGGCCAAACAGTGGGTTTCTCAATTTCATAGAACTGATTTGTTGTGCTATAAAGATCACAATCGTGATAGGTCACAACAACCGCTGAGGTTAGTTACTTCCTATGGACGCAATACTCGAGGCTTTATGAAGATTGTTGATAGACATTGGAACATCCTTTTGGCTGACAACAGATTGAACAACTTTCTTGGGGATAGATGTTCATTTTCTTTCAGAAGGGACGTACTATTGGGTCACATTTGAGTCACTATAAGAAGTCCTTGTTTGATTCCAAAGTTTATACTCAATCTACTCTCACAGGGCTCCAGTGGTTGGATGTTTTTCGTGTGGCCATTGTAAATTTTGTAACAAAGTTTCACGTATTGCAGAATTTAGTAGTCAGAACACACCTGAGATTTTTGAGATTAATTTTTGGGCAAATTGCAGTTCTGGGTGGGTTATATATTTAGTGACCTGTACGTGTTCTGCTTTTTATGTGGGAAAGACTTCCAGGGCATTTCGCCTTAGAATTGGAGAACACATTAGTGACATCAAGAATAAGCGCAGTAATAATGCACTATTCAAACATAGTTTAAAACACACCACAGCTAACTTTATGTTTTGTGTTATTGACCATATCAAGGGTAAATGTCAGGATAAAATAAAATGGCATGAACTGCTTACTTCCAAAGAGAGAAAGTGGATAATTAAACTTGGGGCAATGTTTCCACCTGGTCTTAATGACCAATTATGATTTGCCTATTTTGATAGGCGGATTATGTAGTGCTCTTTGTTTTGCATTTACATATATATATGGTGTTTGAAGCCTTTGTGAGTTGATTTATATATAATAAAATGTGTATCACTGAGGAAGGCTCTATTGAGCCGAAACCGGTCTGTATATTTGTTATCCGAGGGATTTTTCCCTCTGGATTTGTTCATTAAATTATTTTTATGCGGACACCTGGGGCTGCTGGCTTCATTTGTGTGGCACTAGTTAACTAACCCAAACAAAACTGTCAAGCAGGATGCCTTCCTGATGGTCTTAGTGACCATCTCCCTACCTTCCTCCTGCGGAAACGTACCAACATAGTAAAGCCCATTGTTTTTAGACAAGTCAGAGATGATCATAAACTAAATATACAAGAACTAAACAGTATTCTAAAACATAGTAACTGGAAACCACTGCAAACCCTAAATCTAGACCAAGCTGTTGACTACTTCAACAATATTCTCATCAATATCCTTCATAGACTCACACCAATTAGGAAAATAAGAGGCAAGTCAAACTATGCACCATGGATAACTAGGGAAACTAGAGCCCTTCTAAAGTCAAGGGATAAGGCTTGGAGAATTTGGAAGAAATACAATACTAGCCTAGCCAAACAAAGTTACCTACAAATTAGAAATCAGGCCAAGAGGCAAACTAAACTCAGACAAAATTACTTCCTCAATATCCAAAACAAACATTCAAAAGATCCCCATAAGTTTTGGCATGCCATTAACTCTCTCCAGGAAAAACTACCTCTCCCTCTCCTAACTCCACAAATGACAACAAGGACATTGCCTCCCAATTCAATCACCACTTCACAGAATCCATCTTAACACTATCCTCCCAATTACCCAAAAACAGCACTACATATAACCCAACCAAATGCCCTGACAACATCTCATCCTTTACGCTCTCACCTATTCCCACCTCCATAATTAAAAAACACCTCTTAAAACTGAAACCTACCACCTTTGCCGCTGACTATCTACCAGCCAACTACCTAAAAATAGCTGCTGAATCCTTACCCTACCCTATTTCTATTCTTATCAATTGCTCCATACAAGAAGCATATGTCCCACAGCTATGGTAGGTATCATACAATATTCCACTACATAAAGGCAAAAACTCTTACAAATACTCAAATTATCACCCCATTGCCATTCTACCCCCTTATCTAAAATTCTAGAGAAATGTATACATTCTCAGGTAACACAATTCCTAAACTCACACCATTCCCTCTCCCCCACACAGCATGACTTCTGACAACCCCATAGCACAACCACCACTCTGCTCTCTTTCACCAATCTGATCAACCAACATAGAAATAATAATAACTTTGTATCTGCAATATTTCTAGACATCTCCAAAGCATTTGACATGGTTTCACATTCCTTACTACTAGACACCCTGACATCCCTATCCTTTGCCCCTTCTGCTATAACCTGGTTTAAAAGCTGTCAAATAGGCAACAATCTGTCCAATGGCAAAGTGTACTATCCCCCTTACTCTCAACTACCATAGGCATACCACAAGGCTCCATATTAGGCCCACTTCTTTTCTCCATATTTACCAATAATCTCCATACCACCACACAGCATGCTTCACTTATACAATAACGCTGACGATTCAACTCTTATCTGTTCAGCTCCATCACTTCCCACCCTACAGCAACTCACCCAGTAATCCTTTAGCTCTGTGGAAAGTTGGATCACTCAGATCCAACCTATCATAAACCCTAATAGAACAAAATTACAACTTTTCACCCCCAACAAAACCATTTCTACCCCTCTATTCTTCACTATTTCCTCCAAAAATGGCACTATTATTTCTCCCTCTGACCATACCAAACTCCTAGACATTGAAATTGATAAAAATCTACACTTTGATGTCCACATTTCACAAACTATCAAAAAAGTCCATAAAAAATGGGAACACTATATAGGCACAGGAAATCCCTCTCAAAACAAGCATGGATTACCCTAGCCCAAACAAACCTCTTGTCTACCATAATGTATGCTTCTCCAATTCTTACCCAGCTTAGAAAATTTGACCTTGCCAGACTTGAATCATGTTATAATAAAATCACCAAGTTTGCAAACAACTCCACCTTTAGAACCCACAATTGCCAGGTTCTAAGGGAACAGCAATGGCTGGAACTTCCCCAGCTACTAACTTATCACTAATTAGTCATTGCCTACAATGTGGTAACACATCCAGAAAAAAACCCTGCACTAGGCCAACTTCTCACCCACTATAATACAAATCGTCCTGTCCAATCTTCCGACAAACCCCTCCTCTGTATCTCTAGGGCTAACAATACTGCAGGAAAAGCACTGTTCTCCCACTCCATAGCTAGAATCTGGAATAATCTCCCTCCTGCTCTGATTCCTGCCCCTACCTCTTCTCACTTTAAAATCTCACTTAGAACACACTTAAAGAATAAGTGGCTATGCCCATGTATTACATAAGTCCTCAAATTATTCCACTTATATACCTCACTTCCTACTATACCTGCTGTAATATATATTACAGTCTAGGGCTTCTCCTAATGCCGACTGAATTTGTATACTTATTCTGTTATTAACCATGTGTAACTATTATTTCCCGTGTATATAGGTCTTATGTCTTCTGCTGTATATTGTATTTTAACATATTGTTTGAAAAAATCTCTGTATACTGTATTTTAACATATTGTATAAAATTTTACTTACCGTGGAGCTTTTCTCCCTGGGCCTCCACTGAAAATGGACCTGTGTCTAGTCGGACCATCCCGGTTAACACATGTAAAATAAAAGTAAAATAAATAAATAAATAAATAAATAAAAATACTACTGTTTCTGGTAGGTTTTGATGCAGAAAAAGCATTAGACAAAGTAAGTTTGGGTTTTATGAACAGAGTTATGGAAGCATTTGTATTTAAAGTCTCTAATAAAATTATAAAGTTGATTAGGAGGACACATGAGGGATTGGAAGCAAAAATTAAAGTGGGTGTGTTCATCTCTGTTAAGTTATATTTCAGCAGAGGGTATCCTATTATTCCTTTGTTATTTGCATTACATTTAGTTATCCCACAGTGGTGGTGCTGCAGTAGCATTGTCGCCTCACAGTTAGACGTTGCCCGTTCAATTCTCAGTTAGAGCGTCTTCTGTGTGACGACATGCGTGAACGGGCATTCCTTCATTGAAGGTTGTGCATTAGGCCTGGCAAGCCAGCACGTAAAACTCTACTTCCAATCATTAGCGGACTGGAGTTCCGCTGTGGCGACCCCTAACCGGGAAAAGCTGAAAGACACAACAACAACAACAACATTTGCATTACATTTAGTTCCATTGTCAAAGAAAATAGGGGACTCAAATTCAAGGATGTAATTGGTATGGTAGTCAAGAAAATCTAGATTTATTTGCAGATGTTATTATTTTGTACCTGCTAAAATAAGAAAAGGACATTTCAGTGTTGCGGAACATTTTCAGATAGCTTTAAGTCTTTTCAGGATACAAAATGAATGAATATAACATAGGCAATAGCTGTAAACCATGTATCCACACACAAATTTGTTTAGCAATACCCATATTTATGAGGACATGATAAAATGAAATACTTAGCAGTATGGATTAAAAAGGATTCTGTTGTGGCAGCTAAGGATGTGTGGGAAGAGACTAAACAAAAGATAGCAGAAAACCTGTGAATTTGGAAGCTCTGTTTTATGGATATAGACAGCAAGATACAAGCAGTCAAAATGTTTTAGTCCTTTTATTTTTATAGATAGGTCAGGCATACCTTTATCAAACAGAGGAAAAGTTGTGGAAGGCAGTTAATACAAAACTGAATGATTTAGGGTCAAGTGGGCTCAGTTGATTCTTACAATAGAACAAGGGGATTTAGGATTACCTGATTTGAGGGTGTATTTTGGAGCTACACAGGTGAGGCTCTTAAAGATAGCACAGGCAGAAAGATATAATTCAAAGTGGAAAGGGATGAACTTGAAACAGAAAGAAAGCTCAAGAAACAAGAAGAAACTGGGATTTTGGATGCAGATCCTTAAGAAGAATAACAATAACCACACAGAATATTATATTCATAAAGTAGCAGAAAGTATTCTAAGCACTAAGCCAACACAGGGCTGGAGAAAGGAGATTCTACCAAAAGGGATGACTGCAATTAGGGATACAGACAATAGGCAAGAGGGGGCTGGAGGAAACCAGCAAAGGACCTAAGGTATTGAGAGGAAATAATTAGAGAGGAAAGGTGATAGAATGGGAAGAGGCCAAGAATTTATTTGGATTACAGGCTAGAGATTGCCTTCCCTATCAAGGATTCATATCAGAGCATAGGCAAAGAGAAAGAAATAGGGGGATCATAAGTGAAAGACCAACACTGGTAGAATGTTTAGTAGGATATAGAACAGAAGCTGCTGTTAAAAAATGGATAATTAGTAGAGCATATAAAATATTGCATAATAACTATAGCAATCTATCAGAGGAGGTTAGAAAGGATTAGGAAAAGAGACTAAATAAGCAATTCACAAAGAAAAAATGGGTGGATATAGGTCTGTCACTGAAATATGCAACAAAGTCTAGAAGTAGGATCTTTGCTTGGATACATAGATATTTTTATACCCCAATAGACGCCGATACCAAATGTTGGATGTGTGATGGGAATGAAAGAGGTAATTGGAAACATATTTTAGGAGTGTAATGAGTTGGCAGACTTTAAAAAAAATAATAACACCCAATGGAAGGAAAAAGTGCTCAAAATGAAATAACCAGCAAAATAAGAAAAGGAGCACTCAGGAAGCAACACCGAGTTATCAAAAGAAAATAATTTTAATAATCACACCAAATAAAATGATTCACAGCAGCAGTACACAAATAAACGCCCAGCAAGTTAAAATGTGTTTTTGTCAGAATAAAGACTTCATCAGATGAATGCACACCTCACAAATCTAACCTTATTTATACTAACAACAATGTAAAAGAGCCAATCAAATGCTGAGATTCAAAAAGTGCGAAATATACAATACTCCTTCCTTAAAAA
The DNA here is from genome assembly GCF_019279795.1 of Protopterus annectens. Classification (NCBI taxonomy): domain Eukaryota; kingdom Metazoa; phylum Chordata; order Ceratodontiformes; family Protopteridae; genus Protopterus; species Protopterus annectens. The sequence continues at coordinate 219,821,977 of NC_056725.1, forward strand.
ATGTATATTTCTGTATCTAAAAATAATAAATAGAAGATATAAATACATAAAACTGTAATCCACTAGTAAAAAAATGTTATAAATGTAAAAATGCTAAAGTTCATAAAACCTTCATGAAAGTAAAAACAAAATGCAAGCAATTCATTAGTCATGATGATGCCATCTGGTGGACTAAATGAAAATGACATGCTATAACTTTGCTGAGCTGAACTTTAAAACAGGGGCCAGGGAGACTGCTTCATTGAAACCTGGCAATTTTGTAGCTTGAAGCTTCCAGAAATAACTGCCAGAACAATTCTCTATACTCCAGTCTTGTCTCCCATGGACCACCCCTTATGTCTTTTTGCATAACTTCTAAAACAAAAAACTGAAAACAAGCATCTTGACATACTAACTTATGTTTATACAAAGCATTGTTAACACATTTATTCTTTATGTCATAGTCATAGTTTTGCCCACACAAAAAGAAAAACATTTTTCACTTCTTGCAAGGTATACAAGACCACTTGTATTACAATTTGTAAAAGCTGGAACTACAAATCAATTTCTCTCTGCAAGCTAAATAAAGGGTTTCACCTTTATAAATAAAAGGGCACGCAGAACAATGACCACATTTAAAAGTGCCTACTTTCCTTCTTTACTTAAAACTTTGCTCATATTATTTTCTAAAATGTTTTTAATGTTCCACCCTTTCCTATAAATTAGATTAAAAGGCTCCCCAAAAATCCCTTTCAGGTCAGAGATGTTCTTAAATCTATTCCATTCTTTCTCGAGGATACCCCTTATTATTCCTGAGTCACCACTAAAATCTATCATAAAAGCTTCATCCAAACCATTAGTTTGTAAATCTACTCTTAGTTCCCTGCTTGTAGATAGGGGAGTCTCTGCCCCTAAAATGCGTGCAAATCTACCTTTACTTCCCTTCCCTCGAGAACATCATGCTCAATGTCTTATATTAAGCTCTCAGGGTAACCCTATCCATGAACATGGAAGTCAAAAGCTTACTGTTTGAAGCGCTTTTCGTTTCAACACATGAAACTTCTTCAGAACGAAATGAAAAGCACTTCAATCAAATAAAGTTTTATTCAATTTGTACTGTTGAGAGCTGTGTGTTTCCTGGTAACCTGGTACACTGTTGAGGGATTGACCTTCATTGGACTATTGCTGTTGCTGTATGGCTGTCTTTTGGTTACTAGTGCAGTTTTTGGCGATTCAGCTGTTTACTGTGTGTTCGGTTGATGAATTGGAAAATGTTTCCTTCCTATATACCTTGGATACAAATTTACCTTCATCCTTAGTTATGGTAATATCCAAATAATTAATTTTTTATACTCGACCATATAGGCAAACTTTAGGAAGGAAGTGGTTCCAGAAATATAGTTAAAATAATCAAGGATTTTTTCCTCTGTGTCTAACCAAAAATACAAATGTCATCCAGAAAACGTCAGTAAAATTTCCAACATCCAGCAAATTCTGAACCCAAAACATATTTCTTTTCCCAAAAAGACACAATTATATTAGCATATGTGGGGGCACAACTGGCCCCCGTTGCTACACCCTGTATTTGCTGAAAAAACTCTCCTTCATAAAAAATAAAATTGTTCTTCAGAACTAACTCAGCAAGGGTCAAAATTGTATGAAACTCATTGCCACTATATTTTCCATATTCAACTAAAGCCTCCCCCAAACCAACACATCCCCTCTGTGTGTGGTATTGAGGAGAACAAATCCACTAAGTCAATGGTGATGAAAATAATCCTGTCACTATAAAACTCTGGTTTAATGTTTTTCAACATGTCCCAGGAATCTTTTTAAAACACTGCCCCCCCCTCAAAGACTTCTCATTCAACTTACAATCAAGACTTTTTGCAAGGGGGCAGTGACAGAACCCACTGAGGCAACTATAGGGCACAAAGGGGGATCCTGGGCATTTTTGTGTACCTTGAGAATTCAAAGATGGAAGGAACCCTAGTTTTTTCTAAATTCAGAAATTTGTATGTGTCCAAATCAATTGTTCCTTCCATCAATAAGTCATTTAAAATAACTGATTTTTTTGTTTCGAAATGTTGACCTCATTTTAAGACATTCTAGCATACCTAGCACCATCAACCAATAAATCGAACATTTTTGCTTCGTAAATTATATTGTCCATAAAAATAGTGGGCAGGATTCACGAAGCCTCCGTGTATGAGTTATAACTCATACACGGAGGCTGCAGTTAAACAGAGTGATGTCAGCATGCTCTGCATATTCATGAGAGCATACTGAATCACACCTAAGGCTAACACGGTCCGTGTAATACAGTAGGGGGTGTGTCCGTAGGCCGAGCCCTGTAAGTGGACACGCCCCCAGAAGAGTAAAAGTGCCCAAAGTAAACACCCACGCCAGAGTCCATGGAAATGTGAATAAACACAACACAACACATGTCCCCACAGACTATGAACATAAAATGTACAAATAAACATCACATCATTTTTTTTTAAATTGTAAAGATGTTTAACCGTGAGTGCTTCGTTTGCTGGCGTGCGCAGCTACAGTTAGCAGTCAGTGGGAAAGCATATAAGAACTAAATATGCAAAATAAGCCAAGAAGCAATAACGGTAGAGATGTTGGCTGAAGAGTAGGCATTCATGGTTCGAGCCCCCACACCACCAATTTTTATTAGTAGCAAAATAAGCACGAAACAAGTCCCTGACAAATACGTACACATAAAATCACATTTTATGTAAAATGTAATGAAATAACCCATTGATATTGAACAAATGTGAGGTAACAAAACAATAAAAAATGCCAGATGTGCCCATAGCTGAGCTACAGTTTAACAGGGTGAGTGCATCTGCCTGTAGGTGAGCAGTGGTTTAACTGGTGCAAAATGAGTGCCCATAGCTGAGTAGTGGTTTAACACACTAAATCTACGTGCCCCTAACTGAGCTGAGCATAATATGCATGCTGATAGCCAAATAAGGCTTAAAGCAGCGTACCCTGTTTGCGCGGAGCTGCGCACCGCGCAAACAAGCTAACCGACGGGCAACGTTGAGCAAGCCGTATCAAAACTGCCTTTACACAGACACACCCCTCAGCTTGTCTAGACAGTCATAAAAAATAAAAAGCAATGGCCAGGTTCGAACCCAGGATACTATACACCATAGTCAAGGTACTGAACCACTAAGCCATGACAGCAGTACCTATAAATGCAATAATAGCTAATATATAGGAATGAATACAAACTGGAGAATGACAATGCAGGTTTACTGAAGTTGATACAATTCCAAAATGGCCAATCACAGATATGTGTGGGAAAAACGGACTATATAAGCCCCATAGGTGGGAATACACAGCATAAACGATTGTAGAACTGAACTGCAGGCAGAATGACAGGAGTAGGAGAGGGTAGTTGCTTTCGAGCACAGAGGTGGGGCGTTGAGGAGTCCAGGTACATGGTATGGCTCCTAGTCCACAATCATGAGGCCCAACTCATGCAGGGCCAGGTCCTGTGGGGAGCATACAGGGCTGAGGAGTGGGACCGGTTGGCTCATGATCTCACCAGTGCCACAGGGATTCCAAGGACTGGTGAGCAGGTCCATTACCACCATGCGGACCTGAAGAGACGCAATCAGGACCAACTGAACCTTTGGATCCAGGAGGCCCGGCAAATGCCCAACGCCCCACTACTGAGTAAGTTACATTTAATTATGTATGTAAGAAATTAAACTAGCCGATATTATGGAGATGTGTATTCCAATATTACTCCATTTATATTACAGCTGCAGGTGTCCGTTCTGCGAACTGTAGAGCCTATGGCGATAGGCTGGTGCGGTTGTGCCACCAGGCAGGTCAGTAATCCACTCCCAGTAACTGTAAAGAAATATAAAAGTATGACAGTCAGCAAAAGAGTGCAGTGTAGTCAGTAAGGAATAAAATGTGCAAGTAACAGTGTTAAAGTGTTTGCAAGTATTGCTTGATTACAAAAGTGTGTTGCAGCCTGTAAGCCAAACAGAAAAATGAAAATGTCTGTCATAAATTCTGAAATAAAAATGCCCCACCTGTAAGAAAATAGTACACAACCTGCAGCAGGCTGAAAAGTATAGCTGCAGAAGATGATGAAATCACATGTGTGAAATATATCCCTGTTGAAATACTGAAACATGACAGAAGTGAGACTGCTGGAAAGGATTGTAATAACTACAGGTAAAACATGTCAATAAAGCCTAGAAGTAAGTACCATCCTGAATAGTAAAATGAAAACAAGTGAGAGAGTGTGAGAAAGTGTCATGAATCCAGCAATACAGTAGTAATAACCCCTGAATAAAGTATACTGCAGTCAGTACAGAATGAAATGCATGCAGGGTTGGGAGGGTGGCCTAATGGTTAAGGTGTTTGCCTTACAAACACAAGGTACAAGGTTTGAATCTCACAGGGGATAATTGGCTAGGTTTAAAATGGCTTGCAAGGGCAGTTAGCCTAGTACTAATCTATGAATCTGTGAGAATCCAAACCAAACAGCGAAATATGTTCAAAGTGTTGCTGCATCTGGAATGTGTATCCCAAAATCTGGATATGTTGCTCTCAGTCTGCAATATGCAGATAGTATGATTGTCTGATATACCAAACATCCACACTTGTCTATAGCTATATAAAGCAAATGTAGCAGGATGATGTAGCTGAACAAAGCTAGATATGAATGTGTATGAAGAACAATAAAATGTATATTGATGTTGCAGTAACAGTCCTGTCACCAAGCTGAAGTAGTTATCATATTGGAAACTGTAGTTAGAACAGTAGTGTGTATATATGTGCAGCTATTAGAAATGTACAGCATATGTATTGGTATTCGAAGGTGTTAATATTATTTGCTTCACCCACCCTATAACCACATATAACCCAATCCAGCAATACAGTAGTAATAACCCCTGAATAAAGTATACTGCAGTCAAGACAGAATGAAATGCATGTGAGAATCAAAACCAAACAGCGAAATCTGTTCAAAGTGTTGCTGCATCTGGAATGTGTATCCCAAAATCTGGATATGTTGCTCTCAGTCTGCAATATGCAGATAGTATGATTGTCTGATATACCAAACATCCACACTTGTCTACAGCTATATAAAGCAAATGTAGCAGGATGATGTAGCTGAACAAAGCTAGATATGAATGTGTATGAAGAACAATAAAATGTATATTGATGTTGCAGTAACAGTCCTATCACCAAGTTGAAATAGTTATCATATAGGAAACTGTAGTTAGAACAGTAGTGTGTATATATGTGCAGCTATTAGAAATGTACAGCATATGTATTGGTATTTGAAGGTGTTAATATTATTTTCTTCACCCCACCCTATAACCACATATAACCCATTCCACGTGAAAATGGTATGTGCAATCACAATTAACACCCCTGGACGTATGTCCTGTTGGGTCATATATATTTGCATGTCCGTTGATGCATCTGCCCTGTTCATACATCCAAACCTGATGGCCTGTTGCCATCAATCAACCCTGTATGTTGTTGGACTGTGTATTGCTGTTCAAATTATGCATGTGTTATGCTTGCTGTTCAATGGTGTGAATATCTGGGTGTTTGGTTAATGGGCATACTAATGCATGCTGTACAACTAATTGTGAATGGTATTATATGTCACTAACCCAAACTGTCATGACATAATGCAAAACATAGGACGACAGGGAAGGCGGGTTCCAGTGGACCCACCTCTCCCACCTCAGCTGGCGAGTGCACCTGGCACTAGTGCCCAGTCTGGACCCTCCTCCGGTGGCCCTGTGCCACCTGCAAGGTGGAAGCGCTGCAGGGGATGGGGCTCGCCCCCCCTCTGCAAGTATGGCCAGAGGAGAACCACTGCTCACCCTCTGTAGCGTCCGGACTGTGGTGCGTAGGGAGATTCGGGACTCTGTTCTCGAGCCCCTATGCCAGCTTGAGGCACGGGTGGCACAACTTACGGGCATGCCTGTTGCCCGGCCTACACAGCCCTCAGCACAGCCCCATCCTGGGCAGTGAAGGAACAGTGGCAACTGCCTATGGGTGGGGATATCAGTTCCACTGTTGCCATCTGTGGGCTCATGGGCTCTGGATATCCAAACCTCCATCCCCGTCAATTGTGTAACCCCCCCACACATGTCATACACTGCCCCTGTATGCGTCTTGTTTGTCTTGTCTGTTTACCTACCCAACCTACCTCCCCAGCTGTACCGACTTCCTTCACCTGACATACCACTCTCACCTGGAAAAAAAAAGGGCACTCTGTACCCACAAAAAAATTACGCCCCATACATAGCTGCCCATTCCACACACATGTCTGCTGGACATGGAAACTATCAATTACAATTGGCTGTACAACAAGTATTATTGTTGTCCTGACACCTCTCTCAGGGGTGGAAGGTTTCAAATGTCACACCAAATTACATACATATGCACAGCTGTTGCTGATGAAGAAATGGGCATCTATGGGCCTTACCTACATCCCTCCTGCAAATCCCAAGCTTGTTTCCCTACTGTCTTAACCTCTTTGTGACCCCTTTTTCACCACTTTCCTGTCTCCCCATTTTCATTTCTTTCAAAGAAAATAGCGTGGGTGTGCGCAAGAGTAAGCACGTTTAAGCGGTTGTAAGTGGGTGTGCGTGGAGCTAACCGCCAGTGCGCATGCGTGAGCTCCGTGCAAACCAGCACTAACCCGGTTACAACTGCTTAAAATTGCCTTAATCACTTTGATTGACAGGTCCTGTACTCAGTTCAAAAGCAAAATAAAATCCCACTGTCAGTCCCGAACCCAGGACCTTGGAAACAGTAGTCTGTATGACCTACCACTAAGCCATGACTCTTATACAAGAACATTGTGCTAAAATAAATATAACATGTAATAGTAGGGATGAATGTAAAGGGAATATAGGATGTGTAGTACCCAAAGCATGTCATGTAGAATTACTGTCATGTCAAAACTACTGGATTCCCATAATAGTAGTGTGTGAACAGAAACAGCCATGGTAGTTGGTAGCTTGTAGGTAATAATGTCAGTTAATGTACATATATAAATGTATGTATATGTACATATATATATATATATATATATATATATATATATATATATATATATATATATATAAATATATATCTATATATAGTTGTAGGTGTCATTGTGCATACACACTTACTACAGGGAACAGGAGAGAGGAATGGAGAAATGTGAATCTACAACACAGCCTGAATCATGAGAGAGATACTAACCTTTACCCTCACAGACCAGTGTCCACAGCATACCAGCATGGTCCCCGCCCTTACAATCTGAAAGGGCAACGCCTATCTCACATACCCTTTTATAGCACTGACCTGAAATCACAGTGAGAACTGCAATCAGTACACAACTGGCTGTATGCAATTAGCAAATGCTGGCTTACAATTGGTGCAGAGGCCATCACATGGACCTATGCAGATACCTACAAAAGCATCCTGTACTAACACTCCACACATGCAATACATTCATTGCACTGTCTGGAAGCAGACAGAGGGAGAGAGAAAACTTAGAGAGAGAGAAAAAAAAAAAAAAAAAAAACATGCTACACACTGTGACTCTAAGCTGTCAGCAGTGACAGTAGCAGCAGGAATCAGAAGCAGTGGTAACGCAACCAGCTGTGACAAACACAGGTAATGCAAAGTAGCAGGTTAATAGTGTGCATACTGTGAACCCTCTAAATGTGTCATAGGTCTGTATCTATAGGTATGTCCATGTGATATGTTGTGTGTACGTAGTTCTACCAAAAGGGGGTGACTATACATTACATGTCAGTCAGTGTTAGGCCATGATCCTGGCAGCAGTTGTCTGTGCGTTGCCCTCAGCAATGGCTGTAGTGACTGCTTTAAAAGGTCAGCCAGGTTCAAAAGGCAGGATCAGCTCATCACAAAGGCACACTGGCTGGGAACAAGTGTCTGCAGGTACCCGATATCACTGCATATGCATCCCATACTGCATAATTCCATAGCTTAGCAGACCAGGCCGGTTATGCATATGATGTGGTAGTTCCCAGGGTCAGTCGAGGTGCCTCCTTAGTGGTGTGGGACCACTGTCACTGTATGCCACTGTCCAGGTACATATACTGTAGTACGGCCAAGATAAATTATCAGTGTTATATGCGGTTGTATGTCCTCTTGGAGTGCAGGTAGCACACATCCAGGGATACCATTAGGTCACAATGATGCTGTGTGTTCTGCTCAGCTGAGGGCAGCCCTCACCTGGACATGTGAGATGATAGGGAGGTTACATACAGCTGTGATAACTATTTCAACTGGTGGGGGAGAAGGAGGGGGGGATACGTGCACCGAACCTGTCTGCAAGTATGTTGCCAATATCTGTGTGTTTGGTGAATGTTAAGTAGGTGTGTATTAACACAGAGCATATCTGAGGCATTTGGTCCATATGTGTAACATAACTGAAGAAGGCCTTGTGGTCATCCATACTGTTTCTGGCCATTTCCCTCCCAGAGTAGGCCATGGCCATTGTTATGAGGGACCGTAGCGTAGTACCAGTGCTGACCACAGATGCCTTCCCTTAATGTGAATCTGCTCTGTCCTGCAGTAGCCTCCTGCTATTGTTATACAATCTGCCTCTGTCTGGGGTCCACCAGACAGGATGCCTAACCTTTGTGCATAGGGTCTGGGTTAGAAATGTGTGTGCAAGTTCCCATGCAATCTGTGGCATGTCCGTGGTAAGCATTTGCAAAGGGGTCAGCAGTGTGGGTTGTGGCTTCCACTGGCCCAGTGTGCTGCATGGATACCATCTCAGTCCTAACAAGTGAATAACTGTCTAATCACATACATATCAAAGTAGTCTACTGTGCTGGTGGTGGTGGTGGGATATGTATATCCAGGCCGAGTAACTTGTGTCCACATCACACTAGTGGATGGTGTCCCACATACAGTACCTTGGGATGAACCCCCAGAGTGAGGTTGTGCATTGGACCTGTCAGTGTGTGCTGACCGATGGGGCATGCTACTATGTTGTGTGGAATGTGGCAGGTACTGTTGCACAGGTGTTGGCTGAGCACTGATATCTGGCCATGTACCTGTGTATCCACCATGACACACACACACATGCAACATATGGGAGTAGTAGTATATCACTACACATGAGTATCATGTATAGTATGTGTGCCATATATTGCTGACATAGTCTTCTGATATCCTGTTTGTGTTCTCTTCCAGGGAGATGGCGCGTCAGCGTAATCCCACCTACTCTGCAGCGGAAGATGAGGAGATCCACCAGAGCCTGGTGCGGGAGTATGACATCCTGTTTTCCCACACCAGTCAGAATCAGCAGGAGAGGGCTGCACTGTGGCAAGACCTTGACCGTAGGGTAAATGATATTGGCACACATAATAGGACATATGAGCAGGTACGACATCACTGCAGTGATTTAATCCGAAGTGTCCGTCAACGTGCATCAGATATCCACAGGCAACAGGTTGCCATAGGAGGTGGGGTGGCCACACATCCCCCCTCACCAGACTGGAGGGGCTACTCCTAAGTGTTGTGGCTCCAGCCCCAGAACAGCAACAGCAGTACACCTGCATCATGATGGAGGCTGGATCCACACAGCAGCACGACATGGAGCATGCAGGTAATATGCCATATGTACACTTGACTGTTCTGTACACTGTTAGTTTATGCATGTGTAAGGTGTGTCCGTGGTATGTATCTGTCATCATAGTATGTAACTGTGCATGTGTGATACTGGAAATATCAGCAGCTGACGTGTTAAAGGCAACTGATGTACTACTGCACTGTATCATATGCAATATCAATGGCACAGTTGTGCCCACTGACATTAATCTTGTCATTTCTGTAGGTCCCTCCGGGGTTACAGCAAGGCAGGCCATCCATGCTGGTGTGTGTGTTTAACATAACCTATAATAGTCTTGATAATGCTAGTAACAGTAGTGTAACTCAGTAGTGCTCTGTGTGTATACTGCGGGGTGTGCATGTGCGTATGTGTGCAGGTGTGCCTGTGCCCATGTGTGCATGTGTGCCTGTGTCCACATGTCCATGTGTGCATGTGTCCATGTGTGCATGTGACCACGTGTGCATATGACCACATGTGCATGTGTGCATGTGACCACATGTGTGCATGTATGCATGTGTCCATGTGTCCATGTGTCCATGTGTGCACGTGTCCATGTGTCCATGTGTGCACATGTCCATGTGTCCACGTGTGCATGTGTCCACGTGTGCATGTGTGCATGTGTGCCTGTGTGCCTGTGTGCCTGTGTGCCTGTGTGCATGTGTGCCTGTGTGCATGTGTCCACATGTCCATGTGTGCATGTGTGCCTGTGCCCATGTGTCCATGTGTGTATGTGTGCATGTGTGCATAAGTGCATTACTGGTAACAATGTCTGGAGACTGTAAAAACTGTGTTTCCTGTCTTCCTCCCACAGGTTCTGGTGCTGCTCTGGTGACCTGCAGCAGGGAACCTGAATCTTATGCCATGGGTACTGGTAATGACGATATTTGTGTAATGGTACAGGAAGGTGTGTCAGGGTCCGCCATTGGTCAGCCAATTGACAGTACACAGCTGTCAACCCCATCATTGTGCACAGTCATCCTGCCAGTACATCCTTTGTCACCATTGTCCTAGGTGATGGACAGGATACAGTGGGCATAGACCAGGGTAATGTGGTACCTGTGGCACATGCGTCCCCACACAGCAGCCATGGGCAGGGTCCTCCGATGGTACCACACAGACAGTTGCCCATGGGTTCTCGTGGGAGCATCCGTGGGCGTACTGCCTCTGGCCTACGTGCCCAAAGAGGTCTGTCAGCCTCAGCTATGTTTCGGACTGTCATGCAGGCAAAGTCATGTATGGAAAGGTACACCAGACAGCGTCTGAGGGAGCTGAGAGCATGTCGCACAGCCATGACAGACAGTATGCGTGACATCACGGATGCTATCTGTAATTTCACCGATGTCATAGACAGACGTTGTGGAGACATATTACAGCAGTTCCACAACCAAATGTCCATGAGCCAGGGCAATGGTGGGCGTTTGCGGCGGCGACGTGGCTGTATGCCAGCAACAGCAGCAGCTGGCAGTCGGCGCGGACAACAGGCCCGCGCATGCCCCCATAGTGCCAGCAGCAGCCCCAGCAATGCTGGGTCTGTGCTGTCATCGGAACACCCCAGGAGACCACGTGCATGTGGCTCTGGACAGTCCCAACAGGGACCTGTGTCCAGTCAACACACTCCCGCTTCTGATGACAGTACCCAGTCTGACTTAGTACTGGATATGGTCCGTAGCACCCCTGCCAGGCACAGGTACCGTGTCTGTGCCCACAGACACTGATCTGTATGACCTGCCAGGTGCAGTCTGTGGCTGTCCACAAACCCCTGTATATGGCAGCCATAAGGTGGAACTGTGTGCGTGAATACACACATGTGAAATGTTAACACCTAGGGTGACCACATACATGCACACACTGCACCAACACTGCCCCACCCTGTACTGCTGCCCCTCACCAACACACATACACACACATGTCAATCGGTGGTATCAGTGGCTGACTCAGGCATACCTAATTCACACCCTGTGCATATGATGACACTGTGCCAACTCCTGCAATCTCCAACATCATTGCGGGAACAGGTAAACATGTTGCTGATGCACAGGGTGACTACATAGAAGTGTATTAGTAGTATCATGTTGGTAACAGTACAGTGTGCTGCTATGACTGTGTGTATATCCTAGCATGCCTGATGCAGTAACTGTATGAATGTCCTGAATTGTTATCTGCACCCATAGTACATACCAAAGTGTAACAGCTGCACATAATTGCATGCCAGTGGTAAGGATGTCAACAGATAGCCGCATACATGGGTAGCACAGGGGGAAAGGTAACGCAAGTAGTGATATGCAATGGTGGACATGTACAGTAATGGTGTCAAGTTGCCCACGACGACTATGCAATGTGGATGTTTGCGCATGTAGACATGTGTGCAGTACCAATGTAATCCAAATCCCAAATAACTATGACATAATATCAGTTCTACCATGGGCATCTGCGCTGTGTATTCCTGGGTACATGTTGATAGTGCCTACATATTTGCATTGTTACTTACTGTTATTTTTACCCCTTCTTTATTGTACAATGCACTACTTCCAGCCCTGCTTACTGTAGCTTTGTTTGCATGCATGTTCGCTTGGGGTTCCCTGGAACACTGCTTACACCTGCAATGCAGAGTTACAGTGCTTCTGTAGACTCCTAGTGACATCTGCATAGCGTACGATACGTATGTCAACTTTACACATGACAGAACATCACTGTCTGTCCTGTACGCATGTACGTTGCCTGTGACACATTGCACATGACTTACCTGGCATTTACCCACATGTGCAGTCATATATGCCAGTGCTATGAAACAGTAGCAGTACACCCACACATACACACCTTCAGTATGTTGTTCCCCATTGGCCCTATGTGTTGGTACTCACCATGGCAATCACACTACTAGGGTAGCATGTGCAAAGGTAACCTGTGAATCACCTCTATGGTCCAGTTGTGGTTTATGTGAGTCATGTGGCAATGTCACAGCTGCCACATGTATGCAGTCAGCCATCACCCTTGGCCAGAAACGTACAACACGTGTGGGATGCCACCACACAGCCAATCTGGGGACTGAGCTCTCTGAACCCAGTAATGCCATACCCTGTCAGGTGGCATGTCATATATACTACATCCTGGACAAACTTCAACCTCAATCCCTGTTGCTACTATTGATAAAACCCCTGAAGATGTTTCTGATAGTTTTGACCAATTCTTTACTGAGACATTTCAAGCCCTAGCTAGCCATCTACCTCCTAGCTCCCCTGGTCCTGAAAGTAGCACCCCTAGAAACCTACTTGCATTCAGCTTCCAACCAGTCGCCACTTCACTTATCCGTACCTTGACTGAAAAAGTAAAACCCACTACACTTTCTGCTGATCAACTCCCTGCCGAGTACCTACAAAAATCAGCTGATGCTATTGCTTACCCCGTCTCAAAACTAATCAAATGAACCATGGTAGAATCTAAATTTCCCACCATCTGGAAAATATCCTATGTAATCCCACTTCACAAAGGAGGCAGCTCTACTGAATTCTCCAATTATAGGCCAATAGCTATACTCTCTCCACTTGCAAAGATTATGGAAACTTTATTCATAGACAATTCATGCACCACCTAATCCAAAATCGCCTTATGGCAGACACTCAGCATGGCTTCCATCCTCATCACAGCACTACTTCAGGCCTCCTAGCCTTTACTAACACCATAAACCATACTTGCAACACTAATTATATATCCTCAGCCCTCTTTTTGGATCTTTCCAAGGCATACGATATGGTTGATCACCAACTTGTAATCCACACCCTGCAAACATTCTGTCTAGATACTGGAGCCTTCCAATGGTTTCAATCCTACCTGCATGGTCGACAGCAGGCTGGCCTCTGGCAGAACAAACTCTCTAACCTTCTACCTAACACCCTCAGAGTACCACAAGGCTCTATACTAGGGCCCTTGCTGTTCTCCATCTTCATTAACGACCTTTATACTGTCATCCCAAAAGTCAGCTGTATCCAATATGCTGATGACTCTACTATGATTTGCTCAGCCACATCTCCAGTAGAGTTATGGTCAGCTACCCAGACCACCTTTAATACAACAGAAAACTGGCTTTCTGAACATTGTCTGATCCTAAATCCCAAAAAAACTAAACTGCTGTTATTTCACCAACACGTAGGTCTACCGCTTTCACCTTTACCATAACATCAAATGATGGCACAATAATCTCCCCTGACCCATCTACTAAACTATTAGGTGTCATCATAGACAATAATCTCAAATGTGACCTACATGTTAACCAAATTATCAAAACTATCAATAAAAATCTAGGGTCACTTTACAGAATAAAAGCCTTCCTAACCCCTCCAGCTAAAATTGCCATAGCTCGCTCACACCTTCTTTCAACCCTTATGTATGCATCCCCTCTACTCTTGAATATGAACAAGACTGTCCTTAACAAACACTCAATTTGCTACAACCACATTGCCAGGTTTGCCACTGGGCTGCCTTTTAGGACACATCATTGCATCAATCTAAATCAGCTTGGTTGGCTTGAACTACCCAGCCTAATACAGTATAACCAACTGATTATGGCCTATAAAATCCTCTATAATCCGGACAATACTCCTGCACTTCAAATATTATCACCCCCTATAACAATCCTAGACTGCTTCGATCCTCTAACAAACTACTAATTCAGACTAGCAAAATTAATAACACAGCCGGTGATTCTCTCTTTGCAAACTCTGTAAGTAGATCCTGGAACTCACTTCCAGCTGATATTACCTTACTTTCCACCTTAGGTCAATTTAACACTAGACTCAAACAACATTTGTCACTTAACTGGCTATGTCAATGTATCAAGCCTGGCTAACTTGAATGTGTAAAATCTGTTAACCAGTTTACTGTGTAATTTAATTTAATCCTGACTTGTGCTCAGGACTAACTTTAACCTGTGGAACATGTTTAACTTCCTTATTTATGTAATCTCTGTAAATAATCTGTTTGTAATATGTAATGCTGGTATTATGTAATGCTGTATCTGCTTACCCTTGGAGCTTTTCTCCCCGGGCCTCCGCTGAAAATGGACATGCATCCAGTCGGACTATCCTGGTCAACAAATGTAAGATAAATAAATAAATAAATAAATAATATTACAGTGACTACAATACAAGTCAGACATTGACACACACTGACAGCATGCTGAACACACTGGGGCATATGTGGGGACTCAGAATAGCATCCTGCCTGAGCATCACACACCTCCGCAGCTGGCACACAGGTATATGTTCCGTCGGAACAGAGCACATGCCACACATGGCACACACATCCCGTGTGCCACACACTCACAGCCTGTAGGGCTACACAACACACCTGCTACAGACGTGTCAGGTACCTGTCTTGGGTGCTGCACTGGGGTCCCGCTCAACAGGCTGTATCTGGTGAAGGTCACAGTGATATGCCTCAAGGGCACTATGGTCCACCACAGAACACATGCATACAGGTCAGTCAGAGGCATGGACACATATGACTCACTCATTGACCATGCCAGTATGGCTGACCTGAGACATACCTCCCTGGACTACATGATAGGGAACATAGAATGGATCTCTCAGCATGTGGCACAGGCCAGTATGAGCCTGATCTTGGTTGCCAACATACCCTCACCAGGTATGCTACCACTATATGTGGGAAGGGTGTTGTATGTCTACATTATGCTCAGTCTCCAATGTCATTCATAGGGTATCCGCTGGCTGTCAATGTGTGCTTACATGCTAGGGAAGCCACAATGATGTGCAAGGGTCATCTTGCACGTGACACCCATGGCCCGATGTATATTGGCAAAGCTCCTTGATACACACATACTGCCTTATGCTGCAGGACACGGTTTACATAGCCACCTCCGCGGGTATCACACAGGTTAGGACACTAACAGTGCTGCTACACAACAACAGCAGTGTACACCGCAAGATGCATGCACCGGACACTGTCCCCAGCATGGTGAACTGCAATGTCTGTGCAGTATCAGAGTCCTGATTCATGGCTCACAGGTGTTACCCATCACTGACAGGTTATGCCCCATACCATGCCTGTCATCCCCTACACATGTAACACACATGGACAGGGCGTGGTATCCCAAGGCACCACAGATACACACACCTCCAGGTTGTTGGCACAGCACAAAGCATCAGGGCCTAATCATGTGCAGGTAACAGTGTGTCGGACTGCCATCTGGTTCATAGCCTAGCACACACAACCCTCCCATACACAGGAAGACCACCTATCCTCCATAACAACACTGGCAATATGACAGTCTCAAGAACTGTCTTTATATGGCTGGACTGCATCCAGCCAAACATTGTGCGTGAGCATTACTGTAGCTACAACACATTAGTTGAAGGGTTCACAGCATGTGGTCATTGAATTGCAGTGGAATGACATGTTACCACTACCACAACAGGTGGGAACATGCAGCACTTGTACATAGACTACATGTACACTATATGGCCCAGACCAGATGTGTATCCCCTGCTGTAGGTATTTTACCATATACACCCACACTGTATAGACACATACCGCGTGCGGACCCTGCACAGTAAGACACAGTCATATTGGTATACATTGCAAATACCATTTATCCACTTGAGGCATGTGTCAGACATGGTAACTACTGCAGGTCACAGGTATTTATGTGTATGTGTCACACACATACATCATGTGTGCAATGCCATTGCTGGTTTAGGCAATGGCATGCATTGTTATGTACAAAGACCCACACAAGGTCATAATGTGTGACACAACCACACGTGGCAGTTGTGGGTTACCAAAACATACCTATCTGTACTCTGACAATGGTAATAGACAGTAGCAGAGTGCACTATTGGCATTACTAGCCAACTAGCCCTGTTTGGCTGTGCTGATAGTGTGGTGACATCCCCTGTGTTTACTGGAGAAATATGCAGCATCTGGTGTATTGTAGTACTTGCCAAAAGGATCTGTTTCCTCACACTTGCATTTACACACACCCTACTACTCCCACACGCACACCTGCCATTTGCAGGATTCATACCCCTACCTAACTAAGTCACGACACATGAGAGAAACGCATTAGCGAAGCACACTATTCGGATTACTAGATAGTTCCTCTTCTCTGGCTGTACTTATAGGGTGCTGACATCATCAGTATTTTGAAAGGGTAATGTGCATCAGGTAGTGTGATCTCCTGATTGCCAAAACTAACATGTTTTTCATACGGAAATGCACACACACAAACTCCCCACATCCAAACACACACACACTTGCAGGTTTCAAACCCCTACTTAAATATGTTAGGGCACTTGAGAGTGACGCTGTAGCAGGTTGCACTATTCTGAGTACTGGCAGATGTCTCTTCTCCAGCTGTATGTATAGGGTGCTATCATCATCACTGTTTGGAAAGGGTAGTGTGCATCATGTAGTGTGATCCCCTGATTTCAAAAAAAGCACATGTTTTTCAGACAGAATTGCACACACACAGAGTCCCCACATCCAAACACACACACATGCCATTTACAGGTTTCAAACTCCTACCTACCTACATTATGACACTCGGGAGAGACACATTAGCAGAGTGCACTATTTGAATTACTGGGAAGTTTCCCTTCTCCTGCTGTACTTATAGGGTGCTGACATCATCAGTGTTTAGAATGGGGAATGTGCATCCTGTCGTGTGTTCTCCTAGTTGCCAAAAGGGATATTTCCTTCATACAGACTTGCACACACACACTAGCCCCCTCCACACACACTGAGCATTTACAGGATTCAACCCCCTACCTAACTATGTTCTGACACTTGAGACGGACGCATTAGCAGAATGCGCTATTCGCATTAGTGGGAGGCTTCCCTTCTCCTGCTGTACTTATAGGGTGCTGACATCATCTGTGTTTAGAAAGGGGAATGTGCATCCTGTAGTGTGTTCTCCCAGTTGCCAAAAGGGACATTTCCCTCACACAAAATTGCACACACACTAACCCCCCTCATTCAAACACACACACTTGCAGGATTCAAACCACTACCTAACTATGTTATGAAACTCGAGTCGGACGCATTAGCAGAGTGTGCTATTCGCATTACTGGGAGGCTTCCCTTCTCCTGCTGTACTTATAGGGTGCTGACATCATCAGTGTTTAGAAAGGAGAATGTACATCCTGTAGTGTGTTCTCCTAGTTGGCAAAAGGGATACTTCTTTCATGCAGTCTTGAACACACACTAACCCCCTCCACACACACTGAGCATGTACAGGATTCAAACCCCTACCTAACTATGCTATGACACTCGAGACGGACGCATTAGCAGAGCGCTATTTGCATTACTGGGAGGTTTCCCTTCTCCTGCTGTACTTATAGGGTGCTGACATCATCAGTGTTTAGAAAGGGGAATGTGCATCCTGTAGTGTGTTCTCCTAGTTGGCAAAAGGATACTTCTTTCATACAGTCTTGAACACACACTAACCCCCTCCACACACACACTGAGCATTTACAAGATTCAAACCCCTACCTAACTACGTTATGACACGTGATAGACGCATTAGCAGAGCACGCTATTCGCATTACTGGGAGGTTTCCCTTCTCCTGCTGTACTTATAGGGTGCTGACATCATCAGTGTTTAGAAAGGGGAATGTGCATCCTGTAGCATGTTCTCCCAGTTGCCAAAAGGGACATTTCCCTCTCACAGCCTTTCACACACACAAACCCCACACACACACACACACACACACACACACACACACACACACACACACACACACACACACTGAGCATTTGCAGGATTCGAACCTCTACCTAACTATATTATGACACTTGAGAGAGACGCATTAGCAGAGCGCACTAGCCGAATTACTGGGCATCTGTTCTGCACCTGCAGTATTTATAGGGTGCTGACATCTTTATTTCTACAGAGGTATGTACATGTAGTACTACCTGTCAGGTGGGGGATAGCATATATATGCATTTGCAGCCACCTACGTCAGGGTCAGATATGCACATCACACTGGCAGGTTATGTTCTATACCATGCTTTGTGACCACTGGACCTGTAACACACAACACAACCAGTCCAGAACACCACACTCACATCCAGGACACACACTTAGCTTCCCTGGGAACAGTGCCAGGATATGCAGGTGTTCACATACACCATTCCAGTTGTTAACATCAGGTACAGGCATATTGTGTGTGAGAATTACTCAGGCCTCTACCACTTTACCCTACAGCCACTACAATTTGTGGGTCCATGTGCTATGGCAGAACCACACACCACAGCCACATGGGGGAATACATATTGCACCTGTCCATCTGCAACGTGGGTACTCACTGTTCCACACCAGAGGTAGACCACCATTGTTGATATCTGACCATACCCACCTTTCCCTGGACATCCATATCCCATCTCCACCCCAGGCAAGGTTGTCACTGCACACAAACTGTATTTAGCACAAGCAGACACTACACTTGTGAAGACTGGGGTGGACGACTTCAGAGGACCCATGCTGGGGGACTATACTGGCCACTCAGCATAATCCTTGACAATTGCATTCTATGAGCATGTGTACGGTTTGCATTGATCATGCTATCCCGCATATACCCATGACTGCTCCACAACAAGACACCTGTCAGCTGTACACCAGCCATATATGCGCCGTACAACAGACAGAGTGACCTAATACATTGCAGAGCTGTAGCCCACAGAGGGAGGACATCTGTGAACAGTTCTGGCACGACACTTCATTCACACATAATCATTACAACACAGTGTTGACAGTGGAATCGTCCAGAGAATGCAGATAGGGCTCCCCTCAGTCTGTTATTGACAGACACCTACTGTCAGAGATCCTCAGCACCCCTCTCCCAACACACACTGACAACATGGCTGTGGCTTAGCACATTCAATTCCTGGGACCTCCACAATGCCCCTGCTTGACAGAGGCACAGCTCACTAGCCTCACATGTTGCCTTCTGTGACCTACTTTACAGTGGCACAGTAGCCTACTGTCCTGGGGATGCAGATGCCAAGCACACACTGGTGAGCTGTCATTCCCTAGGGCAACAAGCCTAGTATTGACCTCTATACCCATATGTTCAATTGTCGTATGCACAATATTTGTTGTGCTGTTCTACTGTTTGCAGGTCTTTATTGCCATAGCATTCCTTGTTCCTATGACCAGCTTGTGTATCTGTGGAAGATGTTTGCATATGACAGTGATCCACTATATCACTTATGTCTCTGTAGTCATTTACTGTGTGCACTGGGCAGATTGCTGTGTTGTGGTTGGTTCCTGGACTGACATACAAATACCATATATGTGTGGCCAACTGCTAAACGGAGATATGGCCTAAGTGTGTGAGCATGCCCAGTTCAGCCTTTCCATGGCATGTTGTCTGACATATGCCTCATTTATCAAAGTGTGCGAGCATGCCCAGTGTGAGCTTTCCATATGTTGCACTCTGAAGTCCACCACATATTTGGGTGTGTGTGAACTTCAACAATATCTCACATTTATGGTTGTGTGTTGGGTGTCATGTTGTGTACTAACTGGCCAACTGCTTCGTGTCTGCCACAACAGGGATTATACTGTGCCTGCAGGGATTGCATGGGATACTTTGCAGACAGTTCTCAACATACTTTCATAATGACCTAACACTGTAGTACCGTATAGTGTACTGGTTCAGTACTTTCACTGTGGTGGACAGTATCCTGGGCTTTAGTCCTATGACTGCTTGACATCTTCATAGTGAGCAAAACAGACTGTGTAGGGGCCAGTTGTGCACATATGACCATGTTGCATTATGTTCAGATATGGACTACCTACACCAGGCTCGTCCAACATTGCTAGTGTATTCCACAGCATGGGTGGGCATTGGCAAACACTAGCAATGCTCCCTAGGCCATTTCTGATGCTAGTCACAGGGTGTGTTTGTCCTTCGACACACATTGTAACTGGAGTTTGCCATGACATATGTCATGGTTAGTATACTGTGCCTCCGTCTACCTCTGACATAACAGTGTTACCCAGGGTTAGCCTACCATCTCCCATCCACTCATCAGGATGCCTCTTGAGGGGTGTCGATATGTGACTCTCTGGCTGACCTGTACCAGGAGTTTACTGAAGAGTGGGGGTGCCTTCTGTGTTATGGATCATTCTGTACAGCTTGTTCTATGTATGTCAGTGCTGGGGTTCAGGTCTCTCATGTGCATAGCTCACTGCCATTCAGATTGTATAAGGTGCAACATGTTCATTCATTCCAGGTTGGACATGGCTTCATACATCAGGTACAGCTTGCCTGTAGTTGGGCAGTATGGCGGTGTGTGGGGCTGCAGTTTGTTTACTCAGGCAACACATGGCATCTGTTCATGCTCTTTGCTACTCCTGGTAGGGTACTGTTGTGGACTTTACAGTTGATGGGGTGTCTGCTGTGGTATATCCCACAGGGGCTATTGTAGTCACTTGTGACACTGATGGAGGATGACTGCAGAGCCACAGTGAGTTCCCCTTATCTACATCTGCCAACCTTCATGTTTGGGTGGGTATATAGTATATGTTTCTGTGAACACTACAGCCACATGTTTGTCCAGTGCAGGATATCTATCACCTTTTGTACCCAGGTCTCACATTACATGTTAGGTACGTCATGGGTTAACACCTGTGTGGTAATTTGTGGGCACTTACTGTATATCAACGGTGGTTGTCTATACACAGTTCTGCAATTAGCTTGCTGACATGGCTATGGCTACAGTTGTCTGTTTGTAGGTGGCCCTTTTGTGGGTTGCTTGTGTCAGCTGGGGGTCGGATATGGTGGGCTGTTTGTACTCCTCTGCATACATGTTCAGTCACAGTCCTTCCATGTTGGCCTATACCTATGGGACATATATACAGAATGGGGGGGGCAAGACCAGGCCTTGTGGGATGCCACTCATATCTGCTTTGTAGTCTGACATGGATGCGGCATGTCTGACCATGTCAGTTCTGTCCTTGGTCTGGTTTGCAACCCCTCTACTGACATAGGGGTATATATTTAAGCTGGTGAACATATCCATACTGAACTCGTACGGTATTGTTTAGAAGCATGTGCCCAGCCCAGCTACGCTGTGTGGACCACATTGCCCTCATCAATGACCTTAATGACTGCTTCAAATGGGTCAAACATGTTTAGGGGCAAGATCTGCAGTTACGACAGCCACACTGTGTAGGGTCCAGTATCAGTAGGTCCACAATAGCCTTCTGTCTGCGGTACATACTGATCCTTTCCATAGCTGTGCAGAACAAGTTTGTCAGGATCCTGGGGTGGTAGTTTGGAGTATCCATTCAGGCAACACCTTTGTTGTGATGGACCACTGTTGTTGTACACTGCTCTTTGGGTACATATCCTGTGGTAAGGCTGACATTGGGCAGTAGTGTGATTTGGCATTCCATTATTCTTGGAGTCCATGTTGGCCTCAGCACAGGACACTATCACATACCTTTGCTGCTGTGTGTTCTGCTTTGCAGATGATGGCTGTTACCTCAGCATCTGCAAAGTCAGGGGACCATCAGTCTGCTGGGATAGGTATTTTGCACTCTGGGGGGGGGGGGGTGTTTGCACTGCACCTGACAGGTTGTATGTTAGCAATATGTGTGTGTGTTTGGTATGTTGTTTGTAATATCTGTGTGATTCAGAGCATATCTGTGGATGCCCAACATGGTTCCTACCATCAGTTGGGTAAGCCTTGTGATTATCCTTAGTGTCCTGTACATTTTGTATCTTCATAGGTTCATTGTTTCATACTAGGCTATACACCCTAGGCCATTAGTAAGCCTAGCCAGAGTGTGTGTGTCTTTCGCCACCCCTTGCTATGTTCTATTATGGCCATTTATGAATTTCTTCACTGTGCCTCTGTCTGGTCGTGACACAGTGAGGACCCCCAGTATACATGTACGATCATCCATCCACTTGGCAATATTCCTGTTGAGGGGTGTCAGTGAGGGGCTCTGCCTACTATGGATTGGGATCCTGTTTCTGGGTGTGGGGAACCTCTGGGCTATGTTGAGGCTGACATCTGTCACTCTCACAGCTCCAATGGCTTTGATTTCCTGTGGTGGAGCATGTCCATTACTCCTGTGTTGGACATGGCCTTGTACAACAGACATACAATGCCTCTGTGTAGGCAGTCTGTGACTGCATTCAATTGGGGTGTCTACAGCCAGGCAGCATATGACATATATTTCACACCCTTTATCCTGTTGGTGGGGTAGCTATGAGGTCTTCCGAACCGCTGCAGGTGTCACGTACGGTACATCCCATATGAGTCATTGTACTAGATTATGGGTCTGATAAGGGAACAGTACAGCGGCATAGTGACCTCTGTTGATGTAGATGTGAATACTTTCATGATACGGTGTCCAATATCGACAATCTTCCTAGCCACATTGGCATTGTGAGTGTCACATGACAGATTACTGTCGACCTGTGTCCCTAGGTCCCTGATTACTCCTTACATACATAATGGTTTGCCACCTATGTGGTAATTTGTGTGTACCTTGTCTGGTATTTGGTGGGACATTCATACTGTCCAGTGTCTTCAGGATGTCTGGGTGGAGTTCTTGTGTGTGAGAGTGTGGTCTGTCGCATGCTACAGACTGTACAGCAGTTTTGACTACAGTTAGGTGCACATGGGTGGTCTCCGCTGCTTTGTGCATTGTCAGTTACCTGGCCATATGTGTGTCTGTGCTGCATATGGATACTCCCCCTCCTTTGATGTTTTGGTGCAGGTGTTGGGGCCATAACACATGATATGTGGTATAACCTAGTAGTGCTGGTGTGCTATCACTAGGCTTGCAGCAGGCTTCTGTCACTGCACAGACATCGATGTTCTCCATAATGGGAAGTGCCTCAGGGGCATGCATATTGCAGTTTACACATCTGGCATTGGTCAGCATTACCCTTATGTTTCCTACCACTTATGTTTTCTAGGGTGGTGGGTAGTCTTTTTGGCCTTGCCTACATACGGCTCTATGGAGGCGGCAAAGGCCTTATCCAGTATCCAGATGCACACGGGTAACAGGTGCAAGCCATCCCTGGAACAGCAGCATGGCTTGTCATGCTTGACATCTCAAGCAGACAGACATTAGACTCTCTTGGACTGACAGCTGTAACTGTGCCAGCTGTTAAACATGAGCATTCTGTGTTTGTACTGTGGCATCATTCTTGGTGAGGGTTGGATGCTGCACACAGCCAGTGTCATACCGGCCTGGGGTACATACTCAGAGGGACCATCCATGTCTCTTTTCATGTTGACCAGGGAGGTACATCTCGGGTAATTCACACCAGCATGGACATTGAGTGCATCATATTTCTGCTTGCTTTGGGGTGACCTGCGTACTTGTGTTATGTGGCATTTTGTGGCAGCCTACAGGCAGCTTACTCTACCCTTTCCCTTGTTCAGTCTGGTGAGTGGGACAGCAGTGTGTCTGCCTATACAGACACCTATTACAACTGTATCAGGCATGTTGTTTCTCCTTCTGGCCTGTGACTGTTTGGCACACCAGCTTTGCGTACTGTTCATTGCATGCGCTATGTTTGAAGGTTGTGGTTGCTTGTGATCTGCTTTGGAGGCTTCTGTTGGTGTGGTGTGTTTGTAATTAAGGCCTCTGGGAATATTTGTCTGTGTTTATGTGTTTGGTTTACAGCTGTGGTAGGTCTATGTGGGACTGGGTTTGTGGTGTATGTGGTTACCTTCTCCTCCTGACTAGTTTTGACAGTACTGAGTTGGTGGAGCTCAACTTCTGGTTTGGATACATGGTTGCATCTATCACATATATTTGTATTTATTGGTGGGTGTTGTGGTTGTCTGTGTACTGGGGACTGGTGTCACATTGCCTCTGGATTCACAGATTCTACTTGCTGTGGCTGGACTTAGTAGATTGTATGTGTGGACATATGTTATTGCCATACTACTGGTCAGTGATTACTTCCCTTTTTATGTTTGCTTTATCATGTGGTAGCTTCCTCATTCTCTTGCATGGTTTGGTAATGGCTGGAGGCCAGCATGCCAGATGCCTGCGTGTATGGCATTGTGTGTTGTTGTTATTTGTGATTGCATACTCCAAGCATTCCTGGCTGTGTTCATGGAATGCCTGTATAACATGTTCTGTGGTGTGTCCCATATTCTGCACTTGCACGGGCCTTTCGTGGATTCAACATCAGTTTGGAGGGCTGCAACCTATGCTTTACACATGTTTTTCACTGTGGTATTCTGGCCAGGGACTGGGGTCAGGATGTGTATATCCAGTGTGATTACTCTATGGTCTGGTCTTACCGGTGAGGGGTACACTTCTCATCTTGCTATCCAGTACACATGTTGCTGATTATCACATCCAGTATGCTTACCCCTCTTGTGGGAGTGGTACATTGTTCCTGGGCATTTTGGTTTATGGATTCTGGGAAATTTTCTCCTACTGTGTTGGTGCTAGTATAATGCTCTGGTATTTTCAGTCAAGCAATATAATGTGGTTTGGGGGGCTCGATATATTCATGTATTCCGACATAGGCCAGGTGCAGTTCCTGGTATTAGGACAGTAGTCTGCAGCAGGCTATATACTGGGAGGTGGTTTTAGCCATTGGTATTTGACCATGGCTAATCCATGCTGCTTCTTGTTGTGGTACCAACATGGGGATGTGGTTATCCTTGACATTTCTTGCTAGTCACCCTCCTTTGCAGCTTGTTCCATGTTTTGTGGCTGTACAGCACAGTATGAGGTGTGACCTGGTAGTGTTAGGGTGCTGATGTGAGCCTTGACCCAGTTCTCTATTACAGGACTGGTATCTACATTCTCCATACTGTGTGCATTTACACTGCACACATCTTGCTGTTTAGACATCTGTCATTGGGTAGCATTACATCTAGGTTCCTATCCCTTGTGGAACCTATGAAGGTGGGTTTGTGTTTTGAGACTTACCTATTCAGGGCATGCTGTGGGTACTGACAGCCTTTGCCAGTATCCATGGGGCATGGCATGATAGGTGCATGCCACCCCTAGCAGGTGGTGCATCATGTCATGCTCCGCATGTCTTCCCAGCCTGAAACACATTGGCTCCCCTTTGACTAACTGCATTACTTCAGCCAGTTATTGCACTTGATCATCCCATCGCCATTTTGTGGCTTCATGCTTGGTGAGGGTGGATGTTAGTCAGGGTGCTCATGTGTGCATATAGTACATGGTGTTACATTACTTAACACATGGCATTCATGCCTCAGGTGGTGCTGCAGGGCTGCCTCTGTCGGATGCACATATTACACTCCCTGTACATGTTTGTGAGCAGGTCATGTCATTTTAGGCATCCCTGTTATTATTTGAGTGAGTCAGAGGGGGTATCATTCCCAGGGTTCCTACTGAGCCAGTGTATGTGCTATGCGTTGCCTCTTTGCCAAGGCCAGGGCATACTGGGCACGCCTCCTTCTGCCTACTGGGGCAGGCTCAGGTTGTTCCTCCTCAGAGTCACGCTCTGCCTGTGATGGCTTTGGCAATGGTGGGAGGCTGTTTGGCCCGGCCCTATGCTGGTCCTGCTGCAGCTGTTTTTGCAAGATCATATTATGTAGCATAGCACATACCATGACAATTTGGGTACATGTATTTGTTGTGTACTGCAAGGCTCCACCAGATGTGTCCAAACACCGGAACCGTGACTTGAGCAGCCCAAACACACGCGCTATTACATTACGTGTTTGTGCGTGTGCCTCATTATGGCGTTCCTGTTCAGGTGTGTGTGCGTTTCTGATGGATGTCATCAGCCACGGCTCCAGTGCATAACCTGCATCCCCCACTAGGTGTCCGTGTGGGATGTCCCCATTGGCAAATGTCTGGTACAGCTGCGTCAAATGCCAGATATGGGAATCGTGGTAACTCCCAGGGCAGCCAGCACACACATTCATTATTATGCCCTGGGCATCACACACGACCTGGCAGTTGATGGAGGGGAAGCCCTTGCGGTTAATGTAGGCCCTACCGCTGCTCACCGGCTGGTGCTTTGATGTGTATGTGCATGCAGTCTATTGCACCCACTACCTCAGGGTATTCCGCTATTTGTTGGAAGAGATGCATATTGCTGGCCAATACCTCACGGGCATTGGGGAAATATACATGATCACCGACATGTGCTGACATGGCATCCAGGAACTGGTGCAGTACCCTGGAGGCTGATGCCTGTGATATCCCCATCATATCGCCAGTTGGTCTCTGGAAGGTACCTGTTGCTAGTATTCTTAGGCCAACACATACCTTGGTTTCCACTGGGATGGGTTCCCCTCTGTTGGTTCTGTGTGTGAGGCGTGGCCTGCACAGCTCAACTATTTGCTGCAGGAGCTCTCTGTTCACTCTATAGCGCTCTACTATCTCCAGCTCATGTAACCCTTTGGTAGGT
Organism: Protopterus annectens; assembly: GCF_019279795.1. NCBI lineage: Eukaryota > Metazoa > Chordata > Ceratodontiformes > Protopteridae > Protopterus > Protopterus annectens. Next base: position 219,849,001 of record NC_056725.1, read on the forward strand.
GACCCTGGGCCTGTACACTCTTCTCCGTCTCCTCACTGTGGGTTGTCTGGCACCATCTGCACTGTCACCACCCTCAGCAAGTCGCCTATGTCTCATTATGACAGCTATGGCAGCCCCTAACATTTCTGCTCTGAGTTAAGCTTTTTCAGTTTTCACTTCTATTAGCTTACTCCTGTCTTGCAGTGTCTCTTAAGAGAAACATCCTGCACTACTGTTTGCAGAGTTTTAAGTGCTGGGCTGGGCTACTATTCTGCCTGTGTAATTGCCTACTTCTAATTGTTTTCACCTGCTAGCTTCAGCAGTTATCCCTGCTAGCTTCCTATTAATTCTCTTGCTTCCTTTTTCCTCTCCGTTTCCTCAGGGGGGAGCAATGTGCATACCATCAGAAACACGCTCACAGTGGCTTACACATGCGCACACGTGCTTACATGGTTCAGAATCTACTTATTTGGGTTAAAACGCGCGTACACCCACGCAAACACTGTTACACGTCTGCCAACAGCCTCCAACATACTCAGCCTGCCCTACAGATGCGCACACCCACGCAAACAGTGTTAAACATCTCCCAACACACTCCCACATGCTCAGTCTGCCTTACACGCGCACACACTGCCCTACTCGCGCTTCATGGTGCACACACGTGCACATGCACGCCCAGCAAGAAACTTTGGTGTAAGTAACAGTGTACACCTTCCATTTCTTGACTTTCCATGACTTATCTAGTGGCACACCTCTTTCCATGATCTGTGTCTGTCATCTTTCATGTTACACTGACCTCCAATGAACTGCATTTCTTTCTACCATTCCCCCCTGTGATGTCACCTATCTCCTACTCTATTCCTCCCCCTTATGTATCTCTTACACTACTCAGACTGTGCTCATTTGCTATGTGACTGTGAGATTCAGTATCCTAACCCTCATTTACATGAGATTGCCTACTAATGCTTAGTTAAATGTCTTAGACTCAGCTTCCCCCCATAGCAACCACTACACGGTGGCCATGTTGTTTTTGGTCAGCTGGTCCCTGCATTGTCATTGCATGACACCCACATTTGTGGGTTTATAACCTTCTTTTTTATGGTTTTATACAGTGCAGCCCGTTTGCGCTGGGCTGCGCTGGGTTTAAACATCGGCGATCACCGAAAAAACAAATTATATTTTTAATATTTTGGCATCGGGTTATTTTGCCAATGGCCACATATTTGGCCAATGGCATGCTGCCCAAGTCATATGCACCCTTTTTTTGGAGATGACATGGCTCCGTTGTGGAATTTGCAGAAATGTACTCAGTTGTCAACTGAGTACATTTCTGCAGCTAAAACGTCTCTTACACAGACTGGTTTCTGCTTTGTGGATGGCTAATATACCTCATTTGCATACCTTTCGGCTGCAAGTGAGGTATTTAGCATGTCCACACCCAGTCCGTGTAAGTGACGTTTTAGCTGGTCTCTTACACAGAGTTTAGGGCTGTTCCTGGATCACGAGGCTTGCATGGAGTGTTGCACGTCTCTTACACTCCGTGCAAGCCTTAGTGAATCCTGCCCACTGCCTCTCCCTTAACAGATTTCATAATTCTTAAAAACTTATTTTTAAGTTCTTTCAAAAGTAAACATTCTTCTCTTGACAGCTTGGGTGTAACTCTGTTGCTTTCAATCCCTCCCCCCCAGTTCATTCTCTATAGAGACTTCAAAATTCATTAACTGGGGTGGAGGGGGGATTAAAAATAATTTTTCTTCTAGGCACTTTACTATTTCTTAAATGGTTTTCCTGTCCTTGAAAAAAAAAACAACTTTAAATTCTTCTTTCTTAAAAATAATTTTAAATCAATTAAAACTTTACTAATGTCAGCCTTCTTATGGGGAACATATTTAAAACCTTTGGAAAAGAGTTTAAAATGTGCTTCCTGAGTGCTCCTCTTCTTATTTTGCAGACTTTAAAAATTCCCTGCAGACTACTTTATCAGAAATACCCTGTGAGCAAATTGGTAGAAGTAAGGACATTATTTTTTGAGCTATGATACAGAATCAGAATTGCCCAGACATAGTAGGCCTTGCTGAGTCTAATTATGGTGGCTGCCAAAAAAGCAATTACTAGAAAATCAAAATCAAAATCTAAACCAACTGTACTAAATGTAGTGAATATAGTAAAAGAGATAAAACAAGTGGAAAAGGGGGTTTTAGAAAAGGGTAGGAGCAAATTACATAGAAAAAACAGGAATTGTGAGAACAATACATGTAGAATAACATTTTGGAGGAGGAAAGAGGTTGAAAAGGAAGCAGGATTTGAAAGAGTTGTGCAATGTCTGATTGACAATGACTGGATAGATTATAAGTGATGCATAATGTTTGCAACTAAAAATATGTCAATATGGTGTATTAAAAATGTTATAGCCTTTGTTTGGAGTAAATGGGCTCTGAATATATGTCATCTGCATTTGTTCTTGTAAAAGAATTGTTATAGACTGTTAGAAATACTGTATATAAGTTGTCTGTTTCTCCCTTTTACCCATAATTGCAGGAAAAGCTCACAGTTATTTGATAGAAGTGCTGAAACGGTGCATGTGTGGCTCCATGACTGTTGTGCAATTGTGGCAGACAAGAATTTGCTTTTAATTGTGACTTTATGCTTATTAGAAGATAGGGTAATAGCCCCACCTAGAACCCAAAGGGCTTAAGATGGACTACCTGTCCCTTGTACTGACCGTTTTGTTCCCTGTATATACCTAGAGCATTCCTTACTCATATGGTCTATTTATCAAGCACATAAATTGCTGTTGTGTCTGGTAAGCACCAATTTTATTTATTTACATTCTGACTTGGAACGTAGTCCATTTTCAGTGGAGGCTCAGGGAGAAATGCTCCAGATGCATGTCTTTGAATGTGGGAGGAAATCGGAACACCCAGAGGAAACCCACACAAATGCAGGCAGGACATGCAGACTCCACACAGAAGGCACCCCAGCTGAGAATCGAACCAGAGAACCTCTTGCTGTGAGGCAACAATGCTACTGCTGCACCACTGCACCACTGCACCGTCCTAATTGAAGTGGAAATAATTAATACCTCCCCACTTACTCTCTGTATCTGTCTCTTTTCCTTCCGGTTCACTTTCCTCTGGACAAGATGTCTCATCCTGTGACTTCTAAGGGACTGGGAAACCCAGTACAATTGGGAGCATCTGGGACTGCATAAAGAAAAAAAAACACAACTGCTTAATGGCTTGCACCTTTCCACTACATTGTGCATGTAGGTGGCTTACCTAAGCACCAGCATAGCTTACTACTCAAAATTTCATGTTTAATGATCTGCTGTTTAAGTTAACTAATCCTGCTCTGGGCAAGCACGTTACCAAGTGGTCTGGTCCAATAACTCCCCTTATCTAGCATCCCTGTGCCCTCTCCCTGCTCCTATGTAGTGCTTTATTTTTATTTTTATCTGTAGCTTACCCTGTCTAATCTCTGATCCAAAACCCTCGCCTTTCTTTCAGAACCAGCCCACTGTTTTGGTCCTGTACAAACCCCTAAGTTCCCTATCCTCTGTTACTGTAATCAGGCTACTTACCTGTAGCACTCCTAGAGCCTTGACTGATTGTTTTCTCTGATAGTTTCTGCTGCAGGTTCGGCCCCGCTCCATTTGCCCTCCATGCACTCTGAATCACTCTGCTCCCCTACCCTACACCCAATTTTCACCCATCCCCAGATACCCTAGATTTATTTTCATCTGTCTTGTCTCCTCCCACCTAATTATCCAAGCACAATAGAAACTGCCCTCTCTCCTCCTGCATCTCACCTTTCAAACCACTTCCCCTACTCACTATAGGTACAACCCACTCCCCAGCACCTCCCCTTTATTCCCTTACCTACACACTCACATCCCTTTCCATTCTTATACTCATAACCTTTAAACTCCCCTCTCCACCAACCACACAAACCTTGCTCACTAACCTATTTATAACTGCATTCCTTCCACTACTATGTCTCCTTACATCATATCATTCCAACACCCACTATGTCAGACCAACCTCAGCCTCCTCCTATATTAATTACACACACTCAAATACTGCATTCACTACTATCTTTCCCTCTTTGTACAACACCTCCATCTCCCACTACAAAATACTTCAACTATTCCCCCCAGTAACCTTAGACCCAAACTTTAACTCACTTCAAATAAACACTACACTCCCAAACACAACTTACTACATACTATACTTTTATTAGCTGGTGACATCCACCCTAACCTCGGGCCTACTCCAATAAACCTACCACCATCCCAACAGTTCCCGCCTCCTACCCAGTTAACTGATACCCCCCTCACACAGTGTATCCCTCATCCCCCCCACCATCCAGTCTAACAAACACTTATCCATTATGGCAATCAACACTCAAAGCCTTACTAACAAAATTACTGACCTTCATGCTTGGATCTCCCAGTATTCCCCCCACCTAATTATACTTTCTGAAACCTGGCTGAAACCCCATATACCCAACTCTGAAATCCTTCCCCTTGGGTATTGCATCTATTGACTGGACAGAACCACCAAAAAAAGGTGAGGTGTAGCAATTCTTTACTCTCAACATCTCCCCCTTTCCCCCATTTCTATTGAGCTACCTGATTTTTGTCCTGCAGAAATACTAATACTAAACTACCACCTAAACAACCACAAAAAGCTTGCCATTGCTGCCATTTACATTCCTCCTGGCAAGAACATCCATATTCTGGAAAACATTCTTTCCTGGTTATCTCAAAACCTACCCAATGAAACTTTACTGCTAGGAGATGTGAATATAGACTGGAAACCCCTCAAATCCCCTTCACCTGCCCAAAGTTTCAACCTATTTAATTTCACCCAACTTATCACCACCCCTACTAGACTCTCCCAACACTCCTGTCAAGGCATGACAATTTACTGGATCCTCTGAAACAGCCCCCAACATTATTACAAACCTACCCATTAACACAGTGAAATACCCACCCCAACAACTGAAATGTCTGTATAAAGTCTGTTGTAAACGCAAAAACTTCAACCCCACCTCCCTCAATGATAGTCTCTCTGCCATAAACTGGCGCATCCTGTACTCCCTCCCTCTTGATGAAGTCGTAGTCGAATTCAACCACATCTTTCTAAATACCCTCGATGCACTAGCTCCCCCATGTAAAATAAGAATAAAATCAAACTACACCCTATGGCTTAATAAAGACACTTGCAAACTAATTCACAAAAGAGATAATGCCTGGAAAATTTGGTTAAAAAGTAAATCTCCCAATCACCTCCAAGTAGTTAAAGAACTTAGGAATGGGCTAAAAAGTAAATCTATAATGATAGAAAGCCCTTTTACACTAAGACACAAACCTCCAATCATTCAAATCCTAGATATTTCTGGAAAATATCAATGCTATCCTACACACTGGAAAACTCCAAACCCCCAATCCCTACCCTAACCTTCCCAACCATGAGACCACCTCTCTCCTCAACCAGTTTTTCATAGACTCTATCAGCAAATTGACCAACACAGGCTAAAATCCCACCCTAAATCTACCCCACAACCTAACACCCCATACTATTAACAACAACACTAGTTTCACCTTAAACCCCATCTCTACACCCTACATAAATTCTTTACTCTTCAAACTTAAACCATGTTCCCCCCTCTGCAATACAAACCCCCCACTTCCTCAAACTTGCTGCAAATTTCATTGCCCATCCGGTCTCTATACTCATTAACTGTTCTATAAAAGAAGCCACTGTACCCAAAATCTAGAAATCCCTTTACATTATCCTCTTCACAAAGGAGGCAGCTCCAATGATCCCTCCGATTACAGACCAATTGCCATAATCTCTCCACTATCCAAAATACTAGAAAGCTGTATTCACAACCAAATATTTAACTTCCTCCTACAAAACAACCTCCTCACCCCTACTCAACATGCCTTCCGACCTCACCATAGCACCTCTACAGCCCTTTTATCCTTCAACCACACCATTGCCGAAGCGATGAACAGCAATAACTTAGTCTCATGTTTGTTACTCGACTTATGTAAGGCATTTCATATGGTATCACATTCCAAACTTCTGAACAAACTGCCTAACCTCAACCTATCTAGCTCAGCTCTCTCATGGTTCCATAGTTACCTCACTGACAGACTTCAATCAGTTAAATGGCAATCATCCTGCTCTCCTTTCTTACCTATACATACTGGCATACCCCTGGGTTCCATTCTTGGACCCCTGCTCTTTAACATTTTTAGCAATGACCTCCACTCCTCCATCTCCCTCTCCAGCCTCATTAAGTATGCTGACGACTCCTCCCCTATCACACCCGCTAACTCTATCACACTTCTTCAAACACACACTCCGCAATCCTTCCATCTTGTAGAAAACTGGCTAAAAAACAATCAGCTTATCCTTAACCCCAAAAAACAAAGCTACTACTCTTTCTCCCAAAAAGCAATGACCACCTCAAGGCTAACTTCACCATCTCCTCTCTAAATAACACAAGAATCAACTCATGCAAAATTACTTGGAATGACTATTGATGACCAATTAAAATTTGACTTACACATTCACCATGCAATAAAAAAAAAACAAACCAAAAACTTGTCTTGTTATGCCGCAACTCAAAATTCCTCTCTGCTAAATCTAGACAATCCCTTGCCCAAGCCTACCTTCGCCCCGGTCTTCTCTATGGTTCACAAGTCCTCACCAACCTTCAATCCTGTTTACTCTCTAGACTTGAGAAGACCTACAATTGCCAAATTTGCTGCCAACTTTCCTAGCCCAGCCTGCCACTGCTTACCCCCCCCCCTCCACAAGCTACAATGGCTTGAATTCTCCCATCACATAAAATTGTCCCAACTACATCTAACCCACTGCAAACATAACAAACACACTACCTGCCCTTCCCTCATAAACCTAGTCTCATACTATTCCCCCTACGTCCCCTCCGCAGCTCTGAGAAACTTCTCCTAGAAACATATACATCTAAACTGAACATAGGCAATCTCCTATATAAATGTTCTATTACAAAAATCTGGAACAGCCTACCCTCTAACCTTCAAAACATCACTCAAGCAACAAGCTTCAAAAAAGAACTAAAACTATTCTTCCAAACTAACTGGATCTGCCCATGCCAAGATCCCACCTGACCACCCTCCCGCTGTTCCATATCTACTCTTTCTTAGTCAAATTTACCTAACCTCTGAATTTCCTGTCTGGCAATTATCTAATTCTTCTGGCTCTATTTGTAACTGTCTTATATTGATACATTTATCACCAAAAATAACTCTTCCAATTTCTATAAGGTAAATGCTTTTTCAACTATAATGTGTATGTATCTTTTGAACATGTTTTTGGTATGACTTTTTCATTCTTGTATTAATATGCTGTTATACTTATTCTTGTGTTACTATGTATACAGCTATTATTAATATGCTGTGTTACTAATATGCTGTTACTAATATGCTGTTATACTTATTCTTGTGTTACTATGTATACATCTATCATTAATATGCTGTTACTAATATGCTGTTATACTTATTCTTGTGTTACTATGTATACATCTATCATTAATATGCTGTGTTACTAATATGCTGTTACTAATATGCTGTTATACTTATTCTTGTGTTACTATGTATACATCTATCATTAATATGCTGTGTTACTAATATGCTGTTATACTTATTTTTGTGTTACTATGTATGTATCTATTATTGGAACTTTTCTCCTCAGGTCTCCACTGAAAATGGGCTATAACTGCTCAGTTGGACCAACCCAGTTAACAAATGTGAAATAAATAAATAAATAAATAAAAATTTCATTTATATAAATATATGATTGCCTATGTCATGAGTGACAATTTAGTAAAGATGTTTCATATTTAAAAAAAAAAATCAATTTGTTGTTTTTCTTTCGGCTTTTCCCAGTTAGGGGTCGCCACAGCGGAACTCCGGTCCGCTAATGATTGGCAGTAGATTTTTTATGGGTGCCGAGGTGCCAGCTCAACACCTAACCTTCAACGAAGGCACGCCCATTCTACAGATGTTTTTCAAATGCCACTCAACCGTGGGGAGGACATGCAGACGCCACACAGAAGGTGCTCCAGCCGAGAATCGAACAGGAGAACGTCTTGCTGTGAGGCAACAATGCTACCACTGCACCACCGTGGCTTAAAAAAAAAATCAGCGCAGTATACAAAATCAGTAAAGAGAAAGAAGAGCCAGAGACATCTTATCACCTCCCCTGAATATATGGTGCTGCTCATTCAGAGTGGAATGGTAGTTAAATAATTCTGTAAACTGAGAGTATGACTGTTTCCAGCACTTTAAAAAGATCAAAGGTATAATTCCCAACATTAGAAGGCCCACATCCCTTGGATAGTGACAGTTTACAGCTATCATGGACTATACTATGAGTAAGTGACACACTGCAAACAGGGATAATGTAGATTCACACAGGCTTTTAGAAAAAGGGAATTCAAGCAGCAAGTGTCAGGAGAACCCTTCTCAATCAGCTTTTCCAGAAGTTAGATGTGTTCATTGCCCATCTTGATCCATGGAGTAAAATTTTAATTTTCACTTATTAATGGTATAGTGCGCCGGGCTGCGGTAGCAGTGTCGCCTCACAGTTAGACATTGCCCGTTCGATTCTCAGTTAGAGCATCCTCTATGTGGCGACATGCGTGAACGGGTGTTCCTTCATTGAAAGTTGTGCGTTAGGCCCGGCAAGCCAGTACGTAAAACTCTACTGCCAATCATTAGCGGACCGGAGTTCCGCTGTAGCGACCCCTAACCAGGAAAAGCTGAAAGACACAAACAAACAATGGTATATAGTGCTCCCAGGAAACACTAGTCATTTAGTTCTTCACATAGATAATACTTAGACTGGGAGAAGAATGGTTTGGGGAAATGTTCTTCCCAAAACCATCTAGGAATTGAATTCCATACTTTTTTATTGTAAGAATTTTAAATGAAGTAATTTGCAGTATATTAAAATGGCTTTTAGAAACTTGACTCTTAGACTATTTTCCATTGAAGTAGAATGCAACAACCATTTTTGAAGAACTATTCATAAATTATGAGAATTTTGTTCAGAGCACCATCAACTGATTGTGCATTTGTGCCAGATTCCAAGTAATGGAAGTTCTTGGTGTACATTGTGAATGAGAACACCCCTATGAACTCACATCTTCTTGTTAAAAATACCCCAGAACCAAAAGCAGGCCTTTAGAAGTGAATCAGTCTTAAATTGGGTTGTGCGTATATGTGCAATAAATGTCAACATGGAAGGGGACAAGAGGAAGATGGGGGTGTTTTCCACAAAGAACAGCTTCTATCTATAACTGTGCAGTACTCATTACTTAACAATCTCAATTTTTATGAAGACAAGCCATTTGGATATATCATACAGCACTGTGTTTATTTTATCAAAACATATTCAAGAAGGTGCTTGTAATAGCTCATTTTAGGTTGTCTTTCTGAAACTGGCTGGAGAATGTGCACTTGGTGGTTGCGCATTGTGTTTGATTTTTGACTTCTATATGTTTTGAAATACCTTGTCAATCTGCCCCATGATTAGCATGGAACTGGCAAGAGTGATTAGTTTTATTATTCTATTTTTATACTTTGCTAGTCTGTACCACCATCTGCATGTGGCTAACAAGACATTTCAATTGTTTTATTCTATTTTTATTTTTGCATTTTTGACAGAGATAAATAGTTTAGAAGCCTGGCACTTTAATGCCATCCCCTAAAGGCTCTCTATCTATACAACTAAGCCCCAGAGTAAGTAGATTCAAGTATGTGTGATTTTTGGCTCCAAAATACCTTCAAACCCCTTGCCAGTCAGTACATTGATTAAAATAGGGTGACAAAAGGGTTTAGCTGTTTTATCAACCAGAGGAGAAGTTGTGGACAATAATTAATAGAGTTGAAGGAACTTATTTGGGAGGGAAAGAGGGTGAGATTTAAGCGAGATAAGTTGATTCTCCCCATAGAACAATGTCGTTTAGTATTACTTGATTTGTATGCATATTTTAGAACTACACAATTAAGATTCATGCACATAACACAAGCAGAAGGTTATAAACTAAAGTGGAAAGGGAACATGATGAAACCGGGATAGGTGGGAGTTTTAGAAATAAAGCAAGAGTAAGATTTTGGATACAGATGCTTAAGGAGAATAAGAACAGCCACACAGAGATTGTTATTATTGTGTAAAAAGCCAAGAATTTCCAGATAGAAAATATGCAAAAAGATTAAGAGAGAAATTAGAGGAAAGAAAAATACTTCCACAAGAAAAACTGTCAGAAGCTTCAAATAAAAATTTCTGTTCATTAATACAACAGATTTGTGAAAAACATTACATAGACCAAGAAACTTTGATCTGTTTGGAAAAAGAAGCATCTGAGGAAGTGTGAAAATATAAACAACAAAACCTGAAGATTTTTGAAAGTATAAAAAAGAAATATGGATATGGGAAAGAAAGAGAGATTTGATATGGTGCAATATTTATGCAAATGAGGAAGCCAAATTCATCAATACAAAAAAGGCAGCCCCGAAGATATTGGAAGAGAAATACAGCAAAGACACCCAGATATAGAACATTTCACAATAAAAAAATAATATCACAAAGAGGGAATGTAGAAAAGAAGATTAGTAAAGTAGAAGTAAAAATATAGAATTTGAAGTTATGGGTTGCCTGTAAAGTGAAGGATTTGGTGTAGAAGGTCTAACACAGGTTACATTACAATATGATGGAACGGGTCCCCAAAGAAAGGAGAAACAGGAAGATCAGGAGACATCTGAAGCAGAAATATGGACACATGAAAGAAAAACAGATTTACTATGGTGTAATATTTATGCAAAGGAGAAAGTAAAACTAATCAATACAAAAAGAGCAGTGCCAAAGATTTTTGAAGAGAAATACAGGCAAAGGAATCAAGATGTGGAAAACTTTACAATACAAAAAATAAAAACAAAGAGGAAAAGGAGAAAAGAAGATTAGTAATGGAGACATCAAAGAAACAGAAACTGAGGTTATGGAGTACCTGCAAAGTGAAGGATTCAGTGTAGAAAATCTAACTCAGAAGGCACCACAGGAAAGAACAGGAAATTATGGCAATTCTGATGCAATCACTAGAAGTGGTAGGCTAGTTAGTTCCCATATGATAGAGCAATGGATGACACAGGATGAAACTGAAGAGAATGTGCCACAGGAAGATGTTATAGAATTTTCTATAACATGCCCACAGAAAATGGAGAAAAAAAATGTGCCCTCAGTTTAGATGAAAATAAGCTAAGAGAAAAGTTGATTGATTTAATACAGATAGATAGACATATCACCATCAATGGAAGAAATAGACTGTAGAAGGCCAATAAAACCCAAAAAGTTAGAAGTTTGATAAAACAAATGAACACAGTAATTAGGACTGTCCATAGAGTTCCATGCGATATAACACAAGTAAACAGAATATATTACTGTACAGCTAAATTAATACAGATAAAATTCTACCACAGGAACATGGGGTAGTCAGGGAAAGATAGGAGAGAAATTGAATACCATCATGGAAGTATCGAACAGAGAAAACTATAAAGCAATTAAGACAACAAGTGTCACTGTTAGAACAATATAGAAGAGGGAACAGATCAACAAAAATACTCATAAAGATAGACGTGATTAAAGCAATGTGCAATATTATAACAGACCAGGCTTTATCATGCACTATCGCAAATAATAAACTAAAAATATTAGCACAGGCAGAAAAACGTAGATGATACACAGATAAATATAAAGGAAAAATACAAAATAAACAATTTATTTAAAAGTCCTATAGAGAATTGGGAAACAAAGCAAAAGAAATTGAAAAACCACTCAAAAAAGAAATAGAAACATTTTGGAGAAGTATCTATGAAGCTCCTGTGGAACATAACAAAGATGCTAAATGGATAGAAGAAGTAAAAGAAAGAATAAGACGTTCAAAGGTACAGGATATGAAATGGGATGAAGTAACAGCAAGAGAGAGTGAAACAAAGTTAAGAAAAGACTCTAATTGAAAAACCCCAGGACGAGATGCAGTACCTAACTTCTGGTTAAAAGTATTAACATCTTTGCATGCACAAAGATTAAGCCATGAGTAAGAACTATTTATATGCACATGCCAAACAGACACCAACCTGGCTAAAAACAGGAAAAACAATGCTCCTACTTAAGACTGAACCTGCAAGCTACCATAAACATTATAGACTAATAACTTGTCTTCCGACAATGTATAAACTATACACGGAAATTGATGCTGACAGTGTTTATAGTCATTTAGAAGAAAACTCAATTATGGCAATAGAACAAAAGGGCAATAAAAGAAAGTCGTATGGAACAATGGATCATTTGCTGTTAAATAAAATCATAGTGGAGATCTGTAAAATGGGGAAGAATCTAAGTATGGCATGGATTTACTACAAAAAAGCATTTGACAGTATAAAAGAGTGCTTAAAAATGTATAAGATACACCTTACATTGATAAATTATATCACAGCAACCAGAAAACTTTGGCAAACTACTTTGCAGTTAATCCATGATAAAGGACAAATTATTATTCCAGGGATAAAAATCCAAAGGGGGATATTTCGAGGTGACTCTGTCACCATTGCTCTTTTGCCTTGCCCTTAACCCATTATGCTGACTGCCTAAGATTACATCATGGCTATAATTTGGCTCCCAGAAAGTAACAAAGTGTAAAGATTTCTCATCTTCTGTTTGTCAATAATTTAAAACTGCATAGCTTATCAGATGAGGAACTGAAAGTACAACTGCAAGTACTCAAAACTTTTTCAGATGATATAAGAATGTCATTTGGTCTTGATAAATGAGCAAAAGCAACCTTTAAAGCAGGAACGTTGTAGTACCAAGACAACAACAGTTTGGGACAAAAATGTGATATAAAAGAACATGAGGAAGAGGGAGTGTATAAATATTTGGGAATTGATGAAGGATCAACAATAAAACGTGAACAAATACAACTAAAACTTAGTAAGGAATGTTTTAGAAGACTTAAATTAATCCTGAACACAGCATTGACATCTAGGAACAAAATTCAAGCTATAAACCAATTTGCTCTTCTTGCTCTAACTTACAGTTTTGGAGTGACTGACTAGCCTCAAAAGGTAATGGATAGCTAAGACAGGAAAACAAAAAGGATGCTTCATGCTCATCAAATGATTTATAAAAATCAGTGCATACCAAGATTACATATTCCCCGTTCTGAAGGAGGTATGGGCCTACTTGAAATTGATTCCATGTATAGGTCTGCAATCATGGGACTGCACACATATCTGCTGACCTCACAAGACCCAATTATTGTGAAAGTTTTGAAACATTAAGAATATAAATCTAATGTGACTTCCTTTTTTAGTCTAGCAGAAGCATATCGACATCAGACAGGAATGGAAATCAAACCAGAAGTAGATAAAAATCAGCCAGCAATTGAATGTGCCAAAAAAAAAAAAAAAAAGAAAGAATATAAGGTAAAGGATCAGACGAGAAGACAAGAAATGTGGAAAATGCATAAATATAGTTGCAAGTATAGAAAACTCCTGGAAGAACCCCATTTTGCTCAGGATTGAATGCAGGAATGGTTAAGGAGAGGCAAATTCAAACCAAAAGATGAAAGGTTAATAATGGCAGCCCAAGATAGTAGGCTACATACACGTTGGTTTACAAAGTACATTGAACATGTGAGAGAAACAGACAAATGCAGGATTTGTAAAACAAAATTGGAAATGGTCACACACTGATTGCTAGTTGCGATATACTATTGACAGGACTGTATACTGAAAGACATAATAATGTGGCAAGACTGAGGCACTGGGGATTGTGCAAACATTATAATATTGAAGCAGCTGAAAAACACTGAAAACATGAATCACAAAGCATCATAGAAAATGATGACGTCTACATCACATGGGATCACCTATTACCAACAGTTCAAAAGACAGATGCGAGAAAACCAGATATTGTGGTCCATGAAAAGAAGACAAAAGTAACATTGATCATTGAAATTTCTACACCCAGTGACTACAGTGTCTTGTGTAGAGAGAGACACAAAGTCATAAAATATTAGGATTTGCAGGCAGAAATGAGAGCATTGTGGAAGAAAGATACTCAGACAGTACCAATAGTAGTAGGAGCAATGGGTCTTAAAAAAATAATCTACAATTGTATTTAAATATGTTACCAATACATGTAACTCTGTACGAATTGCAGAAGGAGTCATTACTGGGCACATAAAGAGCACTTCTGGCTGACATCAAAGACTGAAACAATACTAATTTCATGAATTTTAATTATTAACCAGTGAAAGAGACAAGGAAAAACAAAACCAATAAATGTTGCACCGTTACACCAATGCACCAAATGCAAATAAATCCAGACTCTCGAAGTGTAGAATTGCTTTAATAAGCACAGTAACTCCAAACAAACCACAAAGCCAGAGAGTTTGAAATATGAACAAAACCACAATAACGCATCCAATGTAACGTTTTCGTCACTAACTTCGTCAGTTGTATCAGCCATATTTTTAATTCAATATTCTTATATATACGATTCAAAACTCGTCACTTCAATTCAACCAATCATTTTATCTACATTATAAAAGTAAATCATTAAACATTAATTAAAATTCAAAACTCGTTATAAATAGTTAAAATTGAGCTTTCTTGTTAACATAAAGCATACCATATTTCCCAACATGAATCAGGAAAAATATTAAAAAACATCCATTTAAAAACTTTAAAAACTTATTTAATACAACCTTGAAATACACTAATTTGTTGTAATTAAAACTTGTGGGTCTGAATACGATTATAGCACCATCTTGTGGTTAAAACATAAATTACAGAGCACTGATAGAAATTTAATGTAATGAAAAAGACCTTAAATTATCTATTATAATATAAATTAACATACTTTAAAAATGAATGCCTTTGCACCCCTTTTGAAATTAAAGCTTTGCAGCTCTCATCTTTAATACTGGGGCCAATGATACCATATCATTAAGTCCATGATTACGGGTTGCATCTAAATAGAGTTGCCAATACAATTCTTTATATTCTATGAGTGTTTCCCACATCCCACCTCTGGGGTTAGTGGGAACAACTTCCAAAATAAAAAATGAATATCCTGTAGTGTCACATTTGATAGAATGTTTGCTAAGTGCATTTTTCTCATTTTTTGTTCTGACATCATATAAATGCTCGTAAATTCTTTGTCTGAGCTTTCTTTCACTCTTTCCAACATAGAAAGAGGGACATTTCTTACAAACAGCTATATATATGATGCCTTTTGTATCACAATTAGCAAATGTATTCAACTGCAGTGTCATGTTTCTTGCTTCTAGAACCAAGGTCTCACCACATTTCAAATGTGAACAATAATTGCATCTCCCGCATTTATACAGGCCTTTCTTGGATTTGTTAGTATTATTGCACATATTGACATTATTCCCTTTCTCCAGAAAATTTTTTATATTTTTCCCTTTCCGGTAAACGTGTGTTAATTCCTTCTCAAAAATATGTTCAAGGTCGGAAAATTGTGAAAAACTGTACCATTCCCTTGAAAAAATATCTTTGACAAATGCGGATTGTTCACTAAAAGTAGTGATTAACCCTGTCTCTTTGTCTCCAAACTTGTGCTTTATGTTATGTTTTGAATCGTATATATAAGAATATTGAATTAAAAATATGGCTGATACAACTGACGAAGTTAGTGATGAAAACGTTACATTGGATGCGTTATTGTGGTTTTGTTCATATTTCAAACTCTCTGGCTTTGTGGTTTGTTTGGAGTTACTGTGCTTATTAAAGCAATTCTACACTTCGGGAGTCTGGATTTATTTGCATTTGGTGCATTGGTGTAACGGTGCAACATTTATGAATTTTAATTATACTTTGAATTAGGAATGGAGTCCATTCCTGTCATGGTATTAGAAACCCAAAAGTTTTGAAGAAATTAAAAAGTGAGAATTATATTCATATAGTTGCAGAAAGCATTTTAAGACCTAAGTTAGCACAAAATGGGAAAACGAGATTTTTACCAATAGTGAAGAGTGCAAGTAGGGGTACAGAAAACAGGTAAGATGGGGCTGCAATTTACTAGAGAAAACTGGCAAAAAAAACAAGATATTTAGAGCAAATAGTTGTAATAGAGGGGATAAGCATAAGCAGAACAGAGTACAGGCAAAGAGAAAAAAGATGGGGGAATCCTAAGTGAAATACCAGTTCTAGTAGAGTTTTTAGTAAACGTACAATATGAGCTGCTGTTAAAAAGGAGATAATTAGGAAGGAATATAAATACCGCATGATAACTATAAGAATTATTCAGAGAATGTTAGAAAAGTTTAGGAGGAGAGACTGGAAAAACAGTTTACAAAGGCACAATGGGAGGACATATGAATAGCTCTCAAGTATGCAGCAATGTCCGGAAGGTTTAGAACTTTTCCTTGGAAGTGTTTGCACTGGTATTTTCACACCCCGAGTAGAATTCAAAGAATTTTTCCTCAAAATAATAGCAAATGCTAGAGGTGAGATTGTGAAGAGAAAGGTAACCAGGAACATGGTTTTGGGAACGTGATGAGTTGGTAGATTTTAAAACTACACTTATAGTGTATTCTATCAGAAATATTGAGGGAACAAATTGTTGTAACCAAGAAAATGATTATTTTTTGTTGGGACACAGGATCTGAATTGCCTAGACATTGTAAGGCCTTATTAAGTCTAACGGTATTTATTTATTTATTTGTTTGTTTGTTTATTTATTTATTTATTTATGTATTGACATTTAATTTCTAGGAATGTCAGACTGGGTAGGTGTCCATTTTCATCTGAGGCCCAGGGGAGAAAATCTCCAAAATATTACAAAAACATTTTAAGAACAAAACTTTTACAAGCTTCAAAAATAACACAAAACATCTGCATATTAAATATCAAATTAGACATCATTTTGAAAACATTGGTTAAAATAGATACTACTTATATGACAACAATTTAATATTTAGAGAAATTTTAGTCAGTTTAGATAAATTAAAGGTAAGTTAATATAATATGAATAGTAATTGCAATGTGAAGTGACAGGGAAATAAGGATTATGGCATAATTATATAAGAGTCAAAGGAGAAAACTGATTGATGTTAGGAAGTGAGTTAAGAAGGAGGAGCAAGGAGGCGTAATGTATAAACAGATGCTTGTTCATATTTAGGGATATGGTTTATCATGGAATTGAACAAGAACAGAGACAGATTTTGGCTAGGAAGTCACTCAGAATGGTTTTAAATGAATTGAGGGAAAGTACTGACATGATGGATACAAGTAAGGAGTTCCATGCCTTAGCAACATGGTATGAGTACAGACCGTGCCCAGCAGAATTGACAGGTTTGTGGACAGAGAGATATTTTTGGCCAATGGGTTATAATGACAAAATGGGAACAGTAGAATGGCATTTAGTGCCAGACAAGAAGATGGATGCTGGATAATTTTATAGGTGATAAGAAATTGTGTATATGTTAGTTGATGGGGTAGTTCTAACCAATTTAGGTTTTTAGTGCTTTACAGGGTTTTATATTACATGATTGAAGCTTTACTTAATCAAATAGGTAAAGCTTGAACTTGTAATATCGAAACCGTAAATTGTCGAATGGCCGATTTAACCCAGAGAAACACTTCCCTTGGCCATTTTGTGGAGTATGCCCATTTCTCCAATTTGGAGTGATCTCAGAGTTGGTATATTTAGGTATGGGGTGTGGGGGCACAGCCCCCACATTGGGGGCTGTGGGTGGTGAAGTCCCCCACTTGATTTCGGATGTAAAGTTTTTTTTTTTTATTCAGCCAAGGGAAGTGTTTCCCTTGGTTGAATCGGCCATTCAGCAAGTTTAGCTTTTGATATTACAAGATTGAGCTTTAGTTATTCAATTAACTAAAGCTTCAATATTGTAATATAGACGCCTTTACAGTAGTGAGTTCTGAAACGGGTGTTGGCTGCAGATTTAGCAACTTTATTATGGCATTGTTCTAAATTTGCTTTTTGTGATGTTTAGAGGTTGGTAAGGATTGGACCACTATGAAGTAGTAAAGGGAGGAGGTAAGCAGTGGTAAGTGCAGTTTTAGTTGCATTGGTGAGAAGGTTTTTAACTCTATAAAGCTTCTCTAGTTTTTGGTGATTTTTTTATGCAATTTTGTATATGCAAGTTGAATGTTAAGTTATCATCCACTATCATGCCTGATAATTTGCTATGAGAAGTGACTTCAGTAGTTTTATTATTGAGAGTATTTTAATTTTTTTTTATTTATTTTTTTTTTATTATTTCATGAGAGAGGTATTTGGAAAATGTAGGTTGTTTCTTTTTTGGGGGGGGGCGAGCATGAGTTGTGAGGTACAAAACGATGTTTCAGTGGCTGTTAAAGATTTTTGAGTAATATTTTAGAGATATGCCATGTTGTCTGATGTGCATAAGAGTGTGGAGTCATCTATATATTGTAATAGCATGGCCTGATGTATAGATGCACACAGGGTGTTGGTGAGAATCTTAAAGAGGAAGGGACCATGGCTAGAGTCATGTGGTATACCAGTGGTAACTGGGAGGCATGGAGAGAGGGTGTTGTGCCATTTCACTGACTGATACCTATTGGACTAGTATTTTTGAACCATAGAAGGATAGACTGAGACTGACCCAGTGAAGATATTTGAAGTAGAAGATTGCTGTGATAAACTGTGTCAAAGGCTTAAGACAAGTTTAAAAATAATGAGAAGACTAGTTGGCCATAATCTCTAGCTTTAGTGACAGTATCTATAAAGGTTAGAAGCGCAGTTTTAGTCCAATGGGAGGGCTGGAAGCTGTGATGTGTGAGGGATAGGAGTTCCTCCTGCAGGAGATAGTTTAGCAATTGTTTTTGAATACATTTTTGCAGTATTTTGGAGAAGGGGGTAAGATTGCTGTAGATCTAAAGATAGTGATGTCTGTGGAGTTTCCTCCTTTCTGTAGAGGGATAATGTGCAATTTGTTTTCCAAAGAGAGGGAACATGGGATTCCTGGACTGACCTGTTTATAAGGATTGGGGCAAGACAGGGAATGGTTTAAGTTTGTTTATGAGTAATTTTGTATAAGATGTGGGCACATGTTTAAAGGTGAATGTGGATATGGTGATATGTGGCTGTTGGGCAGAGTTGAGATTAGATCTCAGTTAGGGACCCCATGCTATCTATGAAATAGCAGTTGAATTCTGTTGCAGCTTCAAGTGCTGAGGTGTTGGGAGATGGGTTAGGGTTGATTTACTATTGTCCTGAATGTTGTTGTAGTATAGTTTATTGTCTTCATTTATTTGCTTTTTAGTATGGTTGTGGAGCATTCTGATTTTTTTTGAGATATCGTGGTATTTTATATTATTGCCATTCTTTCCATGTATTTAATATAGCCTGCATTAGCATTCTACTCTTTTAAATAGCTAAATTGCATTATTTATTTTAGTCTCTTCCTTCTAGGCAGTGCAAAATTATTTAGGAAAGTTGTACTGAATTCATTTACAGCATCATCTAAGGGGGGGGGGTGATTTTTAGGGTTCCTATCAGATAGTCGAGTTTCTGCAAATTCAAACCTCATATGGTCGAGACCATAAGTTCAAATTTGCAGATGTTTGAGTGTTTCAATGGAACTCTCCGTAAGGGGAGGTTTCCGTTTTGTTCAATGTGGTGCTTTCTCAGAGTTGGTATATTTAAGTAGCGGGGGGGCGCTTACAACATTTTTTTTTTTTTTTTTTTTGTTTTTTGTTTTTTTAGCCATAGTCGAAGTTTTTTAACTTTGAACAGGATGGTTCGAACATTCCGTGTTTGAAGTTATTAAACTTCGACTATGTGATATAGACCCGATTTTTAGAATGCTTCAGGGGTAGTAATAAACATTTCTGGATTAGACTTGGACAGGTTGTATGTTGTTTTATAAACATACTGTTTAAGTGGATATGTGAGATATCTGATTGTATAAATTTGGAGACGGTCACTGAGAGAGTCGGACATTGTACCTGTGGTTGTGAATTTACTATAGCCTGATACTAAGATCCAATTCTTATAAGGAATTTGATGTCTTGCTATAATGTGCAGGGCTATTAATTAGTTCAGCAAAACCATATAAATTCATGTTAGATGTAGGATAGTTAGAGTTAATGCCCAATTAATTGATATTGACATCATTTAGTAATATTTTTTCTGGTGAAATTGTTATGGAATCCAGTGTAGCTGTCTTGCCACCATGAGGGATGTATAGGACAGTATTATATATTTGTTTATATTTTTCCAGGAAAGAAAGAAGCCTTGCTGAACTGAATTTTGGTATTCATTTGTTGTGGGGGATGTGGTAGAGGTTGGAAATATTAATACAATACCACCACCTTTCCTCTTTATGTGGTCATCATGGATGATATTATAACCAGGGGTATAATTTCAGAGTCATTTATCTTGGGTTTAAGCTAAGTTTCAGTTGTACCTAGAATATCATCAGGCTTATGTTGGGTAACCCAGGCATGTAGTTCAGTAGTTTTATTTCTTATGTTTCTAATAGTTATGACAGCAAATGTTTGGTTGACCATTGTGGGGTTAGAGTAGTATGGGTAAGAGAACTGTGTTGATTTTTGCTGTGATAGACAGGACAGGATTAGGGTGAATGCTTCCTCTTAGAAAGATATTACTATATTGAGGTATTACTGATTCTTGTTTTTAGACAGCATTTTTCCATTTAGTTTTATTTTAACTTGAGATGAAATGGAATTAATCAGTTTATATTTGAAATATAGATGAGGGGCATTGTTAAATTGGTTTGGTGTGATCTGTGGAGGGTTTAGGGAGGAAGTATGGGTAGGTGGTTGGAACAGTGCTGGAGAAATGAGAGCTATTATTGAGTCATAGCAGGATGAGAGATGGCTCAGTAGGAGTAGACTAGAGGAGAAGTGGAAGAGTAGCATAATTAAGTAAAGGGGTCTGTATTTTATCGATGTAAATTAGTGGGGAAGTAGGAATCAAGAAGGAGGCAAGAAGTTACAGAGCTGTCGGATATTTAGTGGTGGTGGGGTCATCTGGTACATGTGCAAAATTTCTAGGCACTGTATTTAATATAACCTTAAAGTAAAACACATATCAGACAACAAGTCTTTTCAGTATTTTTGAAAATGGCAGAAATATACAAAATTGCTTTTTTTTCCTTTTTTTGTGACAATATGTACAACAGCTTATGTGTAATGACTACCCAGGTGGCATGTAAGACTAAAGTCAATGCAACAATGTAGATCAATAGTTTGCTTTTAGTCATTCTGAAAACGAAGCAATATTTTGTAGTTATGATTTTATTAATTGCATCTGGACACATTTCTGTTCACAATTTTGTGTTATGACTCCGAAAAACTGTTTTTTTTTTCATGTGTGAAAGTAAACACTTTCCACATAAAAAGCTGTTAGATAACTAAGCAGTGCTGAGGAGAAGGTGAATGCTCTCTCAGCATTTGCCAGGACTAAATTATCATAACAGCATTTTGCCAAATCTACAACGCAACCCTTGCTGTATCTAGAAATTTACAAAAGAGGCGACATAGCTGTCCTGATAATCTATTTATGTAAAAGATGGGGAAACCTCAGCACTATAAGCAGCACAGCTTGACTTTTAAAATGAGGGGGAAAACACCCCTCACACATTCACCACCTGGATCTGTTAATGATAACGTAAACCAATCAATAGGAAAATATTTCTACAGAGGTATAATCTCCCAACAACTCCATGTAGGGGCTTCATCCAACCCCCCCCCCCACATTCCTATACATATATTTTAGAATTCAGAGGACACAACCTCAAATAGGATAGAATAATTATTCTCTCATTCCTGAGAGAGTGCAGCCTTGGAGTTGTAATATATAACAGAGTGGGAGGGAGATATGTCATCCTACATGGGGGGGGGTGTAGGCAAGGACTGGCCCCCAGCATAGTACTTTCCTATGTGCTGATACCTCCCTTTAACCAAACTGGCAAAATGACACTTGGTAAGTTTATTTCAGTAAATTCTGTTTATAGGAACCATTTGTTGATCTGTTATTTACTCCTTATGCTACATACAGGTATGTAATTTACCTATAAATCTATAGATATGTGATTTCATCAGCTATATTTATGAAAACATAACAGAGACTGGTTCTCAAGTTTGGTTCTGTTTGGAGTGCAAATGCCCTTACTGTGTCTGTAAGGACTTTCTTCAGGTGCTTTGGCTTCCTCCCAGATACTCACACATAAAAGCCATATATGAACTGGTAACCATTCAAACTACCTATAGCTGCGCATAGTGTCTGTAAGTGCATGTGCGTGTGCGTGTGTGTGTGTGTGTGTGTGTGTGTGTGTGTGTGTGTGTGTGTGTGTGTGTGTGTGTGTGTGTGTGTGTATGTGTAAGCAGACTGGCATCCTACCCAGAGTTAGTTAGTTCCTCTGCCATGCACCCCCTGACTGTGTGGACAGGCTTCAGCTCCTGTGCAATTCAGAACTAAATAAAGTATGTATTAGAGACTAAATGAATGAATGAACAAACCATTATGGTTTGTTTTTGTTTCTGTTAACATATGTCTGCTTATGTATTAAGTGATAATTTAATACAGATGTTTGAAAAAGATGGCTTAGCTTGTTTTATACTATTTTTATTTTTGTATTTCTGACAGGGTTACACAATTCAGAGAGCTAGCACTTTGGCATCATCCCCTGTAGGCTCATTTGTGTGTATAATGTTGCCACAGAATGAGCAGACATATGTTTCTTTGCTGTGGGGGACTTTTTTTTTTTTTTGCTGGCATACATTGAAATACCTTCTCAGCCTGTATCATGATTATCATGGAGCTTTCAGGAATTCATAGCCGTTTTATTCTTTTTTTATATATTTCTGACAGAGCTGCATGGTTTAGAGACTTGGTATGTTAGCACCACTCCATGAAGCCTCCCTATCTATATAACTAAGCTCCAGAGATAGGACATTGTGTAATGCACAGCACACAAATCAAGGTGATCCAGATGGAATACAGTTGAATCACAGTAAACGTTGAAATGAAACATTACTCACACACCATCGATCTCAACTTCTTTCTCAAGAATGCTGAACAAAACCAAAAATAATGATGGGACAAGACACTAAATCAGGAACAAATTTTAACTATTTCTCCAATTTATTTATACACTTAATAGAACAACATGTTTTTCATCAACATACATTTTCTGAAAAATAAGAAATATGAAATTGTATTATCTGGCATTACTGACTGATGGACTTTAACCTTTATCGATTTACCAAAAAATCAAATATCATATGAGGTAAAAATGGACATTCTGCAAATTAAGGGATAGTTGAGAGGTATGCCGCATACACTTATTATAGAAAAAAATGTGCAAAATCAGAATTGAATGCGTGGAAAAAATAATGGAACAGATGAAAATATAGTCCTATTTGAAAAAATATTAATATAAATTAAGAAGAGTTACATATGATGTAATGAGCATCTCCCCACAGAAATCTACAAATATTTAACAATCTCAGCAGTCTAGCTGGTACACAGATAAGCCAATTTCAGTAAATTCTTCTTCTCAGACTAGGTCTGTTGTTGTTAAATTATTATCCATTCTAAATAAAGAGTTGGTCCTGAAGTCAGCCTAGTAAAAATATAATTTAAGAATGGGTCAGAATATAATCATGCTTGACAATGACTTTGCCACAAAAACACATAAGAAGAGAAGAGAAGAAATATTGGCCATTAATGAAACTGATGCAACAAAATAACAGAAAAAAAACAATTACATGCTGCAAAACATAACATTTTTGTCAAACTGGACCAATAATTGTTAATACATTAGAAAAAACTCTATTTTTATTTATTTATTTATTTTACATTTGTTGACTGGGCTAGTCTAGCTGGATATATGTCCATTTTCAGTAGAGGCCCGGGGAGAAAACCTCCAAGGGAAAGATTACAAGTATAAAACAGACATAAACAATGGTAATACAAGTTTTACAAACAAAGCAACTAAGTAGGCAACAATAATTTCAACATAGCAAACCAAATATAATGTATGCATAAGAAAAAATAGGTTATTTATTTTTTTTTTTTACATTAGTCAAAAAGTATTCATATAAAGTCAATTGTGTAAGGTTAGAGAGGATAGAAGAGGAAGGAGTGAAATTAACCTGGGTCGGTGCAGGAGCATAGCCAGTATTTGTTGAGATGATTTTTCAGTTGTCTTTTAAAAAAGTGGGAGAGAGCACAAAGATGTGATGTCAGAGGGTAATTTATTCCACATTTTTCCAACAGAGTTTGAAAAGAGGCAGTCCCCTGCAGAGTTATTAGGTTTTGTTATATTAATCAGTAGTTTGTTGGAAGAACGTAGATGCTTCAGGTTGTTGTAAGGTGAAATGAGGTTAGAGAGTATAGGCGTTTTAGTTGGTTGGTATAGGATTGTATGAGCTATTAGCAGCTGTTGAAATAGGAGTTGGTTAGGAAGTTCAAGCCAACCTAGTTCTCTTAGGGTCAGGCAGTGGTGAGTTCTAAATGGGGTTCCTGTTGCAAATCGAGCAATATTATGGTAAGATTTTGTTAGTTTATTGATGTTGTTTTTGGAGAGGTTAGTGAATATGGCAGATGCATATAGTAGAGAAGAGATAAGATGGGATCTGACTAAGGTTTTTCTTGATTCTGGTTTAAGGAAGGCTTTGATTCTGTAAAGGGATCCAATTTTCTTATTAACTAATTTTATTGTATTATTGATGTGTGTATCAAAGCTGAGGTTGTCGTCAATGGTTATTCCTAGTAGTTTGGTAGTTGATTCTGGGGAAATAAGGGTGTTGTCAGTGGAAGTAAGAGTGAAGTTTAGGGGGGTAGATCTGTGGGAAGGTGAGAACAATAGCAGTTTGTTTTTTTTGGGGTTGAGAAGTAGGCAGCGGTCAGTGAACCATTGTTCGACTGTGGTAAAAGCTTTTTGGGTGATTGAGTGTAGTTCGGTTTGTCTATTGGCAGAGCAGATAATAGCAGAATCGTCAGCATATTGTATGCAGATAGTGTTTGGGATAGCTGAATGGAGGTCATTAATAAAGATAGAAAATAAAAGGGGGCCTAGGATAGAGCCTTGAGGAACTCCTAGTGAGATTGGGAGAAGATTAGATAACGTATTTTTCCAGAGAACAGCTTGCTGACGGTTTTCTAGGTAAGATGTAAACCAAGTTAAGGAAGGAGCATCAAGTGAGAGGGATTGAAGAATGTGCAGAAGAAGTTTATGGTTAACCATGTCGAAGGCTTTAGATAAGTCAATGAAGACTGAAGGTGATAGGATATTATTGTTCCGGTTATAATTAATGGAGTTGGTAAAGGAGAGTAAGGCTGTAGTAGTACTGTGGGAAGGTCTGAATCCATGTTGGCAGTTAGCAAGTAGGTTGTTTTTTAGGAGGTGGTTAAGAAGTTGTTTGTGAATACATTTTTCCATGATTTTAGCAATAGGTGATAGTAGTGCTATAGGACAGAAGTTAGAGTGGTTGTTGGACTTACCCCCTTTGTGTAGTGGGATGATATGAGATATCTTCCAAATAGTTGGGAAAATTCCTTCCTGTATAGATCTATTTATCAGAATAGAGATGGGATAGGCAATGGCTTTAGCGCCTATTTGCAGGTATTTTGCAGGGAGTTTGTCAGCAGGAGTGGTGGGTTTTAGCTTTTGAAGCAGTGATAAGATAAAGGAGGTGGATACAGGTTGTAGATGAAAGGGAGGAGGTAGTTTTAGTGAAGGGTAGCTTAGAGGTGTCAGGAGATAGGTGACTAGCAAGAGTTTGGATAGTATTAGTAAAGAATGAATTAAAGTTGTTGGCTGTTTGTGTGGGATTTTCTGGGTTAGAGCCTTCAGGGCTTGGTGTGGTAGACTGGCCAGGGGATAAAAGATTATTAATAGTGGACCAGAATCTTTTAGGTTCCTTGTTGGAGTTTTGTTGTGAGTGTAGGTAATAATTCCTTTTGTCTGTTAGGATGGCTTTTTTTGTACTGTTTCTAAGTTCTTTGAAGTTTTGGTGGTCAGTTAGATTCTTAGTGGCATGCCATTTTGCCCAGGATTTGTTTCTGAGGATCATTTTTTGCCTAGTGGTTTTGGTTAGCCAGGGTGCTACTTTAGCATTAGTTCTAATAGTGTGATTTGGGGCATAGTGATCTAGGATAGATAGGAATGTGGAATTAAAGTGTTGGACTGCTTCGTTTAGAGGGAGATATTTTAGAGGAGACCAATTATATTGTATTAATTCGGTTAGAAAGTGTTCAGAGTTAAAGTGTTTTTTTGAGCGAAGTGTTCTATATATGGTAGGTAAAGGT
Organism: Protopterus annectens; assembly: GCF_019279795.1. NCBI lineage: Eukaryota > Metazoa > Chordata > Ceratodontiformes > Protopteridae > Protopterus > Protopterus annectens. The sequence continues at coordinate 219,875,391 of NC_056725.1, forward strand.
AGGTTAGTTTTATGCCTAATGATATAAGTCAGTGAGTGGTCACTTAGTTCTTCAGGGAGAGTACCACATTGGTAGGTTTGTTGAGGAGTATTAGTAAGAATCCAGTCTAGGATGGTTTCTTTTTTGTTGGTTTTATTTGTTCTAGTAGGGTTATCTATGAGTTGTGTGAATCCATAGAGGTTAATATGGGAGGTAGGGTTTGTCCTGTTACAGGAATACCAATCAATGTTGAAATCACCTAGGACAATTGTTTCTTGAGGGAGGTAGGTATGGAGTGAAGTGAGTATGCATTCAAGTGTGTTAATGCTATTTCCTGGGGGAAGATAAGCACATGTGATATTAATGGCTTTGGAACTATTATCAGGGCTAAGAGTCTGATCTATAATACTAATTTGGATATGAGCTTTATGGAGAATTGCTATCCCTCCACCCTTTTTAGTAGTACGATCAAGTCTAATGATGTTATACCCAGGTGGTGCGATTTCCCTGTCTTTGATGGATGGCTTTAGCCACGTTTCAGTTAGACATAAAATGTCAAATTGATGGATTTCTAGTAGGGCATGAACTTGAGAGGTTTTATTACAAATACTTTGTATGTTGAGATGAGCAATATAGAGAGAGTTAGTAGGTTTGGTAGTAGATAGAGAGTGAATTTTGTCATGTTTTTTGTAGGTATTAGAATGGTTATGGTATGGTCCAGGGTTAGGATTAATGTCCCCATCCAGCAGTAGGTGGAGGTATTTAAAATCTTTTGGTTGAAGAAGTTTGTGCCAGCTGTCTATTAGTTTTCTAGATTTTGATTTATTTAACTTGATATTTGCAGTCATTGTTAAAAATAACAGCATTAGCTGACCGACAGAAGGCATGGCTTCGTTAGCTATATCACTGAAAAGAGGCCCTGAAAAAATCCACTTGGTATGAAATCACCAATTAGAAAAAAGCAAATCCACCCTCTTCTGTCTCTGCTAAAGACAAGAAGAAATTATAACCTTAACCTTTTGAGTCATAAGGCAACGTTTAGAATTGCCATTGTCAAAAGTTCCCAGCCAAACAGAAACTGACCATAAAATCACATTTAATTTATTTATGCATATGACAACATCTCTTTTGTATTTTATTACAGGAAAGCAAGAAGTACGGTGAGACAATGCTCATAATCTATATCTGTAATGCTGTTTTGATGTAGGTTAGTTGTGGCTGCTGAATGACATATAATTTTGTTTTAAATAATAGAATAATGCATAGAATTACTCTGACAACCTGGATGAGAAAATGACACCCATTCTCAAACTGACTTATGTTGTATAAACATAAATAGCTTAAATGACAATTTGCTGCTTAGTTATTGGTTTTATTGCTATTTGCTCATGCTATAAGTGTTTGCCTTAGATGACGCTTTTTACTGAAATTGTGCTTATCTTATATGGAGATTTTGCTACCAAGCAACATTAGATTTGCACTGTTAGGTGAGAATGGTGAAATAAACATCAACATTCCTTTCACATTGCAAAAAAGATATTCAAAAACATCTTTCATTGAATTAGACTAGTATAAGCTCAACTTACTGAATGAATGCTCTGTTCTGCTTCCTGCCTGGGCCTTGTGACCTCTCAACTGGGTCTCACCTAACTTGAGATGTACGCAGAGATTTGAGGAAAATTGCACAGATGCACATTGTCATTCATGTCAGTAATTAAGCAACTTTTCATTACTCAGCTGTGAATACAAACAGTTGTAATATTCTTTGAAAAATTGATGTGGTTCACTGCTGGCTTGTTGTAGAGAAGGTATTATTTCTTTCTCTATGCATATGCGTGGAAGCACATCATTTATGAACTGACACGATTCCTAAGTGTATACACAATCATTAAAACATATCAGATTAATAACTGATGTCATGCTCTCACATATGTTCAATAATTATAATGCTGGTGCTAAAATAGTGCAAAATATGTTTTTAAGGAAGTAACTGGGAAATACAGAAAACGATGAAAAGTACAAACTTGAAATTATGAAAGAGGAAAGGGAAGGAAAATGGAAGGCAGAGGGAAAACAGGACTACAGGAAGGAAAAGGACAGGAATGGCTGAAGAGGAAAAGAGAGGAAATAAACAGAAATGTTAGAAAAATGAAAATAGTTAAAAGCAAAGTACACATGTTAGGAGGAAATGAAGAAAGATTAAAGAAAGTTTTACAGAGAGTTGAATCCACATTAATGTAACAAAGCTGAATGTATATGTGTTCATGATCATTTAACAAAAAGCTGTTTGTCTACGGCACAAAACAGTGAAAAAACAAGTGCTGCATACTTCTTAACTGTCCAGATTTTCACAGAATGTACAGATTTTTGCTTTATATTTCTGGTCTGTTCCTCATAAAAGTTGTGGTTTTCTGGTAAATCCCGGAGTATTGAAGTTGCTAAATAATTATATACATGTGTGTTTCATACTTTAGATCCTTCAGAAAATGTATGCTATCACAACTCCTGCCATTCTAGCAATTTTCTAAGTTTATAAGAGTAATATTTAAAATATTGCCTGTTTTTGGACCTTCCCCCTCATTATTTAAGTGTTTGTCCAAATTTCTTAATCTAAGACATTGAAAGGTATGAATTGCTGAAATCCACATTCAATAAACACAGACTAAAGCTTTTTATTTATTTATTTTTTGCAGGAGGGCAAGCCACATGCACCCCCCCCCGTGTGGGGGGAAACACCACCCCACCCCCAAACATTTATAATGTGACTCCACCATCATACAATTGAGGAGAAAGACCAACTTCAGATATTTGCTGAAAGCCACGTCCTCATGCTGTGTCAGTCAGACAAACATTGATTGAGGAAAAGACCCACATTCCCGTGTATAATTCATATAAATACTATGAATATATTCTGGATTATCAAATAAATGCATATGCACAAATATGTTTGGAAACACCCATTACAAACAATTGATGAAACACAGTCCATATATTTGACCTTGGCAGTGATAGTTACTTCAATGATTTTGTTTGTAAATAAAGCATAATTGATAAAGGCATTTAATGGTGGATGTATAGAAATTGATAAATAATTAAAAAGTTTGGAAAACAGAACTATAATTGTCCTTAACTTTGAAAATTAATGAAAAATAATATGAGTATAGATAAATACCAGTGTGATGGTTAATGCAATGTGAAACTATATTTGGCAATTGTTTTATTACATGGATGTTTGTTATCACATAACTTTTGCTGCTGTTACACATCAACTAACATCAATAAATATGGATGGTTGAACTGCTTGCTATATCTAACCGTTATGTGATGAAACGGTGATGCGTGAATAATAATTACATGTTTTAACAGCAAAAAGGCTAGGCATACAAAGTTTGATAATAAGAGAGAAAAGGCTGGACTGTTATATAACAATATATGTATGAAACTAAGTTGATCTTTTTTCAGTTTGTAATGACAGTGCATAATATATAAGTTTACATAACTGAAAGAGACAATAATTAGTTATGCAGAATGTTCACTGGGAAATACTCTCTTATTAATTGTTTAAAGTTTATTGTTAGTTGTGAGGTAGTTCAAATGCTATTTACTAATTCAACTATGATTTTTTTAATTAATTACAATACAGACTTTAATTTAAATGTAGATAACATTAATAGTTAAAGTTATTTACAGCTGTTAACTATGCTTGTACCTTTGTGGACAAATAATTATAAATGGCTTCCAGACCTTAGAGAAATGATAATTGATACTCACATAACTACTGGTCTGATTTGATAAAAAAAAAAAAAAAAAAAAAAAACTGATTTTTGTACTTTATATTTCTTTCTCCTTAACTAATATATGTACAACCAATTGTTATCTGTATAAGATTTAGCTGTATTCGACTTGTATGAAATCTTTACTAATGTACTTAATGTTATACTTGTATGTACTGGAGCTTTTCTCCCCAGGCCTTGGCTCACATTCTCGGTCAACAAATGTAAAATAAATAAAGAAATAAATAAAGAAAAAAAAAAGAAAAATTAATAATTATCAGATCAATAAATATATGAATGGTCAAAAATATGAATGCTACAAAGCCATATTAAAGGATAGATTTAAAAAAAATGTATCTTTAAACATCAACTTGGTAATTGGAAAAGGGGTGGGGCTATGATGCATAACTATAATGATACTGCATGTACTCTTTTACAAGAAACTTGTATTGATAAATCAAATGAAGAGAATTTTAATTTACAGCAATATGAAACTGTAAGTCAATCATCTGAAAGTGTAAAAGCAAGGGAGTGGCCATTCCCTTGAAGAAAAATACAATAATGCCAATGGTTTGATATAAGTGTAAATATAATGATGGGATGTTTGCAGTGATAGTTGCTCATTTTGGTAATAATATATTAACACTAACTACAGCATATTAGATATCAGCATTGGAAGCTACTAAAGCTAAGAAATATCTAACCAAAACTCCTCCTTAATACATTGAAGGGGAGTTTAATTCTAACCAGAGATGTTAACAATATCCTTAATAAAGAATAATCTAATGTATTAAGATAACTAAGAATTGAATTACCAGTCAAAGCATTAAAGAATAGAACTAATTAACACACAGAAAATAAAGCAGTTGACTGTGAAATTAAGTAACCTTGACTGAATAAGAAGGATGAAAATGTGCATCAGGGTCACACGGATTCTAAAACCGTATGAACTGCTATAAATGGAAATGAAAACAATGCAGTAGAAAATGAAGATCAGACCAATGAAAACAGACACAACAGGCAGACAGGTTAACCAGTCCACATGGGAGTAAACATTATAATCCTACAATCATCCTAAAAATCATGTAAATATGGTAAATGGTACCACTTTCCTTTTTCACTCCTCTGTAACAGGTTGTACTACTCTTTCAATTCTTAGAATACCATTCAAGTAGCACGTTTCTATCACTCACCCTGTCATGTTCTTTACTCTACAACTAACCTGCATAATTACCCTAAAATACTACTTCTGAATATGCCCACTACTCTTAAAACCTACTCCTGCACTAACGCTTTTCTAACTACACCTCATTCATAAGTATTCAATAAACGTTACTGCAATCTTATCTTCTACATCATCACTTCTCAGCTATGTGCTAGTACTTACCCATTTCTACCCCATGGCTGTAAAATATATAAGTTGTCAGCCACAATGTAATACAACCTACTAGATATCTAGCTGTAAGCTGATGTTTAACTTTTTTTCTGATGGATTACATTTCCATTTGCTTTACTATAATCATAATGTTTTGTTGTTACTATTGTATGTATTTTTATCTATCCATTTATTTTGTTGAATTGTGTATTGCTTATTCTTTATGTTGTCTGTTATTTGCTAGAGGAGCTTTTCTCATCATGTCTCCACTGAAAAGGGGTTGTTGCCAATTGGATTTCCATGGCAAACAAATATAAATAAATAAATATAATTTTTATAAGGCATTTGTCAGCCAGAATATCTTCAATAACTTTATTAACATCAGGATATCTATTGCAGTGAAAGACAAAAGGCTAATATTGGTGGCCCAAGATTGGGGGCTACGTACATGTTGGTTTACAAAGTCCATCGAACATGTGGGAGAAACAGACAAATGCAGGTTTTGTAAAGCAGAACTGGAAACAGTCACACATCTTGTTGCTAGCTGTGATATACTAATGGCAGAAGGACTGTATAATGAGAGGCAGAATAACATGGTAAGACTTCCTTTGGGAATTGGACAAACATTATAATATTGAAATAGCTGAAAAACATTGGAAACATAAGCCACAAAGCATTAAAGCATTATAGAAAATTATGAAGTTTATATCACATGGGATCACCCATTACCAACAGTTCAAAAATATAGTTGGGAGAAAACCCTGATATAGTAGTCCATGAAAAGAAGACAAAAGTAGCATTGATCATTGAAATCTCCACAGCCATTTACTACAGTATCTTACATACAGAGAGACACAAAGTCATAAAATACCAGGATTTGCAGGCAGAAATAAGGGCAGCATGGAAGAAAGATATCCGGACAGTTCCAATAGTAGTAGGAGCAATGGGTCTTATAAAAAAGAATTTACAATCGTACTTACATATGTTACAGATACACGTAACTCCATTTGAATTGCAGAAGAAGTCATTACTGGGCACATTGCGGATGTCTGAAGATGACACGTCACAGCTATCACAGGAAGAGCAGGAAAATACAGAGGGCGGAAGAAACAGGCATGGGTGACAGAGGATGCGACCACAAGTGCAGGTCCAGGCAATATGGCAGGACCTGACACACACACCTTTAAGTGATGACAAGCCACATGTACAGAAGTACATGGATTAAACGTTGATGTTCAGGTGTTGCCCCACATCTAATGGAAATTACCCACTGGATGTACACATTGGACGTCAGATCTCGCACCATAATCATAACACAACACTATGAAGATATACAAAACAATCATGAGAGGGACCAACAAATCACACCACAAGTGTAACAGGTATGCTTACAGGCTCACAGTGGTGTATGCGTGCATGTCAGACAATAACGGACATTCTTTTGTGAACCCCATCTCTATCTCTCCACTAGCAAATGATGCAAACAGGAAAGCAAGTCAGGACATACTGCAGAACAGCTGTCAATATCACTAGTAATATACAGCAATGTAAAGTAGGGGAAAAGTATCACGCAATGAATGGAGTCACCTACGTCAGTAAAAGTGACAGACTCCCTGGCAACAGACTTCACAATAACCATATGTAGACAAAATCATCAGTGGTTTGCTCAACATTCATTATTGCCAAGGGGTCAGACTGGCAATACAGGACACAGTGACTCAACTGTGTAACTGTAACACATTCTATGGCATCCATGTTGATGACTCACACCACAGTCCTGGCTGCCCCTGCTATGTATTAAAATGCTTGGCCTATGTTACTCTACAGAGGAGCCTGATGGGGTGACACCAGCATGTCAAAAACACACTGTGGGAAGGAACATGGGTGCAAGTTGACTGTCTGGTCTTGACTGCTGGGCCTTCAGTGGATTGGTCAGCAGCAGATGTGTGTGCATGCTGAAACATAGACATTGATGCTCAACTGGCAAGTGTTGGTCTAAAGAGAGGGAGGCTGCCTCTCCCATTTGCCACTCTGCAAAGCAAAGTCAGGGCACACAAAGCACATTTCATACTACAACACAACTGTAGCTCTGCCGTAACCAAGGTTTCAATGGGCCTTGCCACAGATAACATGCTGTCATTCTGAACAGCCAATGCTGCTATGACCTCACCACATCTGCACCCCTCTCCTTCATGTAACATACACACAGGTGGTGTGCAGTATGGTCCATGGCACACACAAGTGCATGAATGTCCGATCTGTAATGTTGATTGGAACATTCATTTGCTAGTAAGAGTAGTCAGACACCCTCTGTACATGCCCATGCATACCAGCTGCATGTCTATGTATACTGTGCTGGGCAGTATTGTTCTGTTGTGGGGAAGTTTCAACATCATCAGCAGACTCAACATGGGACTGTGGTACACAGGCATCATCCTGTCCAACATCTGATGTCCCCATATCATCAGAATAACTTACATGTTTTTCTCCACATCTGAGGCTACAGCCTCATCCACATGACTGTCACAATTTAGGCCAGACTGTATCACCAGATCTGTGTCCTGTATGCTAAGGGCCAAAGTAGTACAGACACATCATATCCCACCTCTGGATATGGGGACAGGTTAATGGAGAATGAAGGCAGTGGACTTGCTAAAAGAAGAAACAGATGACTCAGGTCAGACAAATGCATACATAGCACTATAATGTTACAAATATGAAGGACTTACTAGTAGGTCATGTTCGAGTGTGGCCCATGGAACCTGTATAACAGGGAGTTGACAATTATGTTCCATATGCAACATACATGACATATGTGAGGAATAACAACATAAGACACACCCGACATGTCTTCATAGGCATCCAATCCCAGAGGTAAGTGCTAAAATACAATTGTTGTAGGAGAAAAAGTCATCCAGACAGTATTACAGTATTAGTAAGCACATAGTTGCCAGCATGCACCAACAGAGGTACAACTCACTGCAGGTAATATATACACATACCCAATGGTCTCAGCTGAGGTACTGATGGCAGTTGTCCTATACAGGGACAGAAGGACACAATATTAATGGAGGATAACAATAGGAATAACTACAGTGACATGTAGCAAACAGAGGAATAGTATAAAGGTTACACCCTCTGCATATGGCAAGTGCGTTGTTTGTCGTAATGCAAATCCTGTAGTGGGAAAATGCAAACAGAGCACAACATGTGGGTAAACAACACAGTCATGAATGCAGGCAGAGGGACATGATGACATATACACAACAATAACCAGATACGGTAATATTCATGTGATGTATGGGGCACAAGATGGCCAAATGTACCCGTATGTAGAAAACAGTGACATTAATTTCATACAACTAGTGTGCTATACCACTGCAGTATTTGAACATGGTGGGAAACCATACCTGGTCTGACTATAGGACCGCCTGCATGGCTGATGTCTCCTGAAGTTGTAGCTGTAGGTTGCAATGGCAGGGAAACCTTGAAATTTCAGTATACACCACTGGCATAAGAGAAGGCAGAGGCAATAACAGGTAATGGTCACAGTAACAGAATATGGAGACACTCATCTGTCATATCTTCCTGCTGTGCAGAAGTGGATGGACCTGTGTAAATAAATACAACATTATACATGTTGCTGTTAGTGTTATGTATGTACAGAAGTTGTACAATAACATGCCATTACACTTACATTAGTTGTTGTCAACAAGTGTGCCCCATGTGCAGTAACATTTCTGCTGCTGCAACACAAAAATAACAATACATGAATACGCATGCAACAATAACCTGTGCTGAGGTGGTCTATATGCAACAATGTTCTGCAAAATATTACATACATGTGTGGCCTGGCATACTAGCTGTAATTCCACCATCCAGTATACAGCAGTCACCACTACTTGTATGAAGGATGCCAGGAACTGCGTCAGCTTGTTGGAGCAGTAAATGGTGAACAACCACCAGTGACATCTCTCAACCTCTCGTAATGGCATATTGTGTTGGCTGCTCAAATTATAGTGTCAGAGCACCATCACTGACAGGCCTTTTTGGATCTATTGTAACCTCCACAGAGTTGATCAAGTTGGGAAGGTCAGTCCACACTGCATTCCACCAAACAGTATTCCTCACCCATCCAAGTAGTCTATGTCCATGCCGGAGCAGAGCATCAATTATGAGTTCATTCTCTTGTGGAAAAACATTGTCACCCCTAGGTCTGTCTGCCAACTGGAAAACAGTTATATGCTCATGGTAAGATTCATATAGGTGCTCACATATGGACATGATTATGTCCACAGCATATGTTAATAAGCCTTCTCTCCTTTCCTGTGCACTGCTAAACTATATAAAATAGTCCCTGTCCTGTATAATACTGTGACATATAAAAGAACATAGGTGACATGAATACAACATCTGAATACATAACACATGGAACAACATAACCTGTGATAGTTGTTGATGTTGTATGGGATTTTGAATCTATTACAGTGAATATCACAACACTAGAAGACCAACCACATCACCATTGTGCTACACGGTTAGTACAAAACTAATGCACCTCATACATTAGCATGCTAATTATAACATTGTGTCTATGTGCAAACCAATACTGTTGAATGGCTGCCATATACAACCACAGTTTGAGAGACATATCCAGATAATGATATGTAATGTCACCAGATGTTATACAACATGAGCCTATACAGAAACCCTATGGAAAACAAGCAGTCATAGTAACATGAACTGTTATGCACCAACAGCTACATATCAACACAATCAGCAGTGAGCAGTAAACGTTATTTCCATTTTGTCGGTATGAGATTTGGGCTGCTGTTGGGCAGACTGTGTCTGGAATGTGCACCAGTTCAACATGGCCAGTACTTCTGCCTACATTACTGGTGCTGCTTAGTTTACAACACACTGGTTTGTGGTGTTTAGGAATACTTGCACAAATAGCCACTCGTGGTCTTCATTTACATCTGCCTGTTATATAATCACTGATCATTACTACAGTGTTTGCGTTTTGCAGGTATATACAAGGTGTTTGCTAAAAAATGTACGTACAGCATTGATACATTTGCTGACAGACAGTAATGTGTGTACAACATAAACTAAGGGGTTATATGCCACAAACCGACGCTGTGTTTATGATTGCCCAGTTGTTCTAGAGTGTTGTGTTGCAACTACTTGATGTTGTTGTATCAGCCAATAACCATGTTACATTGCTCATGTCACTTGAATGTAGCTTCTATAATCCCCATTATTTTTAAATGTTATTATATTTTCATAATACACATAGGTTATTTGAGGGTTTTTAACATTGTTCATTACTTGCACAGACACCTGGGTTACAGTTCATAGGTTCATAGGCTGGTACTAGGCCATCTGCCCTAGGGCCTATACAAGCCTAGCCATAACAATTCCCTGGCTATTTCTTCCCACAATATTTACTTCCCAGGACCCCTGTCTAGCAGGGTGACTGACGTGATCCCTGGGGTAAATTTCCTATCTCCCATCCAGTCGTCAAGGTTCCTTTTGAAGAGGGCCAACAAGGTGCTCTGCTTGACATGTATGGGCAGTCTATTCCAGAGTATGGGGAGTCTTTGGTTCAGGAACCTATCCCTTCAATGTTTTTTTCATTGTGATGACAAGGTTTAGGTCCCTGGAGCATGTGGCTCTGATGGATTGGGATTTCTTTAAGTGTAGCATGTCCAACAGCTCTGGGTTTGACATGGCCTTGTATGTTAAGCAGAGATCACCTCTGAGTAGACAATATGCAACAGACTATAGCTGGAGTTTTTTTAGTCAGTCAGCATATGGCATCTGCTTTAGCCCTGTGATTCTTTTAGTGATGTGTTTCTGCGGCCTTTTCAATTGTTGCAGATGTCTTGTGAGATACATACCAAATGGGGCATTGTACTCTATGATGGGTCTAATGAGGGATGAGTACAGTTGGACAATGGCCTCCTTTTTTCTGGATGAAAAGCCCTTAGTGATGAAGTGCGCCACATAGAAGGATTTCCTGACTGTTGTGGTTATCGAAGGTGAGACCACTTTCCAACTGTGTTCCTAAGTCTCTTATCACACTTTTGATGTTTAGTGTACTGCCACCTATATGGTAATTCATGGGTACATGTTTTTTTCCCAAAGGGGATAACTATACACTTCTTGGCATTGAGCTTGAGCCCATGACTCTGGCATCAAGCATCTGTTTCTCTACAGCCCTTTTGTAGAATATCCACATCATTTGGGGATTCAATAATGACTCTCAGTTTGCAGTCATTAGCGAACTTTGTTAGCCAGAGTCCCTCAGTGTTGGCCTGTACTTCAGAGAAGTAGATGTCAAACAAAAGCTGTCCCAGGACTGAACCCTGAGGTACTCCACTTGTCAATTGTCTGGAGATGTATTTGGAGTCGGCTACTTTTACAGTGTGGGTTCTGTCAGTAGGCCAGTTGGCAACTCATCGAGTTACATAGGGATTTATGCCCAGCTTAGTAAGTTTATCTGTGATTCCAGAGTGGGGATGGTGTTGAAGGCCTTGGTGAGGTCCAGATATGGTGTGTGGACTGCCTTACCCTTGTCTGTGGCTTTAGAGACTGATTCAAAGAAGTCAATCATGTTCAGGAGACACGATCGGCCCTTCATGAACCCAAACTGCGTGGGGTCCAGTGTTTGAAGGTTGCCAATGTCTTTGTTTATAAGTTCCATGATAATACATTCCATGGCCTTGCAGATCAGGCTCGTCAGACTGATGGGACAGTAGTTCCCAGGATCCAAGGCAGATTCCCCCCTTGTGGAGTGGGATAACTGTAGCTGTGCACCACTCAGTGGGCATGATGCCTGAGGTGAGGCTATGATTAAACATGACACTTAGGTGAGGTGCCAGATCATTTTGTAGTTCATGTAGTACACAGCCCGGGATGTCATCTGGTCCCATGGATGCTGTATTCTTAGCTGTAGAGAGTGCGGTTTTTACCTGTGTGGCCGTGATTACTGGAATTTGGCAGTCTTTTTGTATTGTGATGGGCCCTTTAGGGGGTGAGAGGGGGGTGAAGTTGGCACTGAATCGATCTGCCAGGATATTGGCAATATCCATGGGATCAGTATATTTAATGCCATTTCGTTGTAGCTCAGAGCATATCTGAGCATTGCCATTTAAATTTTTGACATAGCTATAGAATGTCTTATGGTTGTCTTTGGAATCTTTGACAATTTTATTTTCGTAACTAGCTTTGGAGGATTTTATTAGGGATCTCAGCTTCTTACTGAGGCTGGTAAGGGAGTTTTTTTGCATCCTGGGATTTTCCTCTTTTCTGCAACAGTTTCATCCTTCTGTTGAATATTTTGTTTATGACAGGGGAACACCAGATTGACTTCCTTTTTTGGAGGAGACCATCTTGGTTCTATTTGTCACGATTCATGCATGAATGGATGTGCTCGTACAGTGCTTTAGTGTAGGATTCGGCAGTCGAACGTTCAGTTCCAGTCTGCATGAGTGTCATGAAGTTTGTCACTTCTGACTTCAGTAGCATGAAGTTGGCCTTGGAGACGTTTTTTATGGATGTTTCCTTACTGGGGGGTGGGGGGGGGGTGGAATGTGGATGTCAAAAGTGATTAGCTTATGGTCAGACCTAACCAATGAGGAGTTGACCACTGGTGTAGAGCATCGATTTCCCATGTTGGTAATGACCAGGTCCAGGATATTTGAGCCCCTGGTGGGACTATGGATTAGTTGATCCAGGGCATTGGAATTTATGAATTCCAAGAACTGTTGGGCAAAGATGTTGGTACAATAGTAGTTTTCCCAGTTAATGGCACGGTAGTTAAAATCACCCAGTATTAGGGTGTTTGGTTGTATCTTAATATTTTCCAGTATGTTTAGAAAGGTGTAGTGAGAATCATGAGGCATTGTGGGGGATATGTAGCAAGCTACAGTTTGGATTGCAGTCTTACCTAGTGTTAGTTGCACCTGGAGAATTTCGGATGCATTGTGTTGGGCTACTAGCCTGGTGGTGTGAATATCCTTGGTGAATATTGGACACTCCTCCACCTTTAGTGTTTCGGTCCTGGTTTGATGGCCGAAAAGTGTGGTAAAGAGTTGTAGCCTGGTATGTCAGGGGTGCTCTCTGGAGCCTTGAACCAAGTCTCAGTTACTGCACAGATATCAACGTTCTCCATTTTTAGGAGAGTATCTCAAGAGAGTGCATTTTGAGGTTTAGACTTCTAGCATTGAGTAGCATTACCTTCAGATTTTGCATGCTTATATCTGCTACGGTGGTGGTTTTGTCCTTTGAGCCTTGTCTAAAAAAGGCACTATAGGGGTGGCAAGAGCCTTAGCTAGTAACCTGAATCCCAGGGGCGACAGGTGCAGACCATCTCTGGCAAAGCATCATGGTTCGTCTATCATGTCGTCCCAGGCAGACAGATACTGGATCCCCTTTGAATGAAACCAGAAGCTTAGCCAATTGTTGAAATCAATAATTTTGTCCTTATACTGTGGTATCATTCTGGGAAAAGGCAGGATGCTACTCAGTGCTAGGGTCATCCCTGCCTGGGCCACATGATCCGAGAGCTCTTCCATGTCTCTTTTCATGTAGTTCAGGGAGGTACATCTCAAGTCATTCACTCCAACATGGACAATGACAGAGTCGTATTTGTACTTGTTGTGGAGTAACTTGAGTGCATGCGTTATGTGGCAGATCCTGGCACCCGACAGGCAGCTGACATTTTCTCCTTGTTCAGCCTGGTGAGTGGGACATCAGTGTGCCTGACTATAGAGTCACCTATGACTAAAGTGTTGGGTACGTTGTCTTGCCTTAGGGACTGTTGTTAGGTAGCACATCGGTGTTGTGAGTTATGTGATACTTTGGTTGTGATTGGTGTTTGTTTGTGTTTCAGCTTCAGAGGTCCTTGTTGCTTGTGCAGGTTAATGTTAAGAGCATCTGCATATGTGTGTTTAGTGTGCTATGTGTGGGTGTTGGTAGTGAGGGTTTTGAAGGGCTATGTGTTGCTTGAGGTGTAGTGTGGATGTTAACCTTCTCCTCTTGATTGTCTAGCACAATCTTGGCTGGAGAGAGCTTTGCTTCCAGTTTGGCTATGTAAGTGCATCTCTCACAGGTTGTAGTGTTGGGTGGTAGGAGGAGAGGGCTGTCTGTGTACATGAGGTAATTGCTGCAATGCCCCAGTATGCCCAAATTCACCAGGTTGACAGGAGAAATCACTAGAAGCTGACCCTTGGGCATGCTTGGTTAGGTGCTTTTTTTTGTAAAGTACAAGAGCTGTTTTCCCTTACCTTGGCAAGGTACTTTGCAATTATAGGCTGTTTAGTGCCTACGATTAATTTCTTCTTATTAACAAGGAGAGTTGAATGCTTGTATCAGTTTAAGGTGTCCTACTGCTTTCCAGCAGGTTTTAGAACAAGTGCTAGTCACAGGAACTCCAACTATTAAGAGTCAGGAATCAATGCACTCTGCTCCTACTCTCACCAGGATCAGAATATAAGAATGGATTCCAAGCTGTCACCTATAAAGCAGTTATTAAGCTTTCTGGTGATCAGCAGTCTCCAGAAAATAATGTAACTGCACTCCTTCTCTCACCAGGAGAAAACAGAGGCACTAATCCCAAGATTACTACTGAGAGGCAGAATGTGGGCTCTCCAATAACTGGTGGTCTTGCAATATATGCTTAAAGGTAAGATGAAAAAAATGGTTTATCCTAAACAATGCAGTGTGCACTAGAGGAATTAGGTGTGAAAGTAGGTAACTTAAGTTTTACCTGTCTAAAAAGTTAAGTTTTAGTGGAGAGTCACTATTTTTAAAACAGCAAGATAGATTGAAAGGGGATGGTCACTTTTGTATTCTGGTACTATGGAATACAGTAGTATGGCCAATAAATGTAAATAGTTAAAAGAGAGTGATTTCACAAAATGATAATTTTGTGCTTACCCACACAATCCAGTAAAAGCAGAGAGGAAATGAGATATATGGTCAAATTAACATAAGGGGCAGGTAACTAGAAAGACAGTGGTGTTTAAGAACACAACAGTAACTGGGTGGGAAAATATTTCTGCCTGACTCGCAAGAGACAGAGCTGTGGTTTCTTTTCAAGTTTTAATATTCAGTTAAAAGCAGAATACTATTAAAACACAAGGTAAAGAAAACAAATCACAGTATTCAAAACAGAAAAAGGCAATAAAGTAATACAAAATACAACAAATAAAAAGCAAACTAACCTTTCCCTCACAGCAAAGGGTAGCAGAGTCTAGGTGAGTCACACCTCGACATAAATGTACAAGACTCACATATAGCATAGGAAACATGGAACTTGTGATATCTTTTCAGAAAGTCTGCTTGACAATAATGAAACATAGATCAAGTGGCTGGTTTTAATGACACCTGTAACGTATTGTGATATACCCTATTTCTCATATCCAAGGATAATTTTTATGGTATAGTACTTAATGTTTGTTACATTCTTTACGTGCACATCAGTTTGTGTTTCATAGCAGCAATGTTTTGCACAGGAATGTGTGGAATGATAGGCAAGGATTTTTCATTGTCCTAGTTTGGATTCATGCCTTACATTGCCCTAAGGTTGTGGACTGACTATGGGCATACCTTATTGCAATGTGCCATACCGAATGTATTCTGCCTGTGTCACACTGGTAAGTTATGTACTCGTATAGTTGCTGGAATTCATATTCTGTATTTTCTTTCTTGTTATTTGCTTCACTTTGACAGAGTGTGGGACCAGAGACCATTCTCCTATCAGATACTGTTCACAAGCACATGGGAGACAACTGTCTAATTACTTGGATTCTGAGGATGATGACCATGATGGGAATGATGATGAAGACTGGCGATGTCGACCACCACTACAGGAAGATAATTTATAGGACCAGATCAGAGAGGTGATGACTATGTATTTTGGACACAGATGAGGGATGTGATGGGAAATTGTATCCTGAACAGGGCACTGACAATGTACGACTCATTCAGGGAAATAGCCTGCAAGATCATTTGCGATGTTCAGCCCAATCAGGGTTTGTCCTCAGGACCATAATTACTGTCTGTGTGATACACTGGTGTACTGCTGCCACCATGGGGTTTGCCATATAACCAATCATACTATATAGGCATGCACACTTGTACATACATAGAACATTGCTGCTATGCTTAGATGATACATCTCTGACTGTACAATGCAGATGTCATGTGACATTTTGCTTTATGTTGCACCTGGAGCATGATACATATTACCTCATTAACATGCAGTCATCATGCTGATGTCCATGAAATGCTGCACTTGATGCATACATTGATCTATGTGGGCAGATGTGCTGCTCCTTACATCTGTGCGTATGTGTGCACTCCTAATCATGCAGTGCAGCATACCGTTATGTCCAATACTCTGTGGCCCTGCATGTCGCACTTATGAATTTTGCAGTTAATGTGCTGCTATTGACACAAGTGTTCCACTGTATACATGTGTGGGATTGACAGCATGTCACAAACAGAATTTTTCCCATATTTCACACATAACACAGTGAGATGGGTATGCTTTCTGGGTTACAGTGTCATGTCTGTTCAACAGGACATGTCTTTGCCCCTGTGCTTTCTATGACTCTATTGTGTCATGCTGCCACACTGGAATACTGTTTTTTGTGTGGTATGTATTGACCATGATGGCACCATGTTAAATCATATAACTGTATCTGCTATGTATGGGCAGTCCTCCTTCATTTCATGCATAGACTGCCACTGTACCATTCATGTATACACCATGGAATTGCTGCTTTATATAACAACATTCCAGAATGTCTTCTTTGTCTTCTGTTATATTTCAATATACATGTCTTACTCACATGCATGCCCATATTTTTGCAATTGATGTACATATGCACTGACATACACTTCTCTGGACATATTCTGATCAATACAGAAACCCCATTGTACTTGCGACTGTGAACATTTATTTAATCCAGGTGCTCAGTCACATGCATGGACAGTGATAAATATATTTATATATATGCAGTATATCACCACTGGTCTTTTTTGCACCTTTTGTAGTATGTTGGCATGACAGTATATATGTTTATGTGATAATTATTCTAAATCTGTGTACCTATACTTCTTGCTATTTTATGATTGCGTATTACTGTGTGTGTCTGATTTGTACATGGCCATGTTTAGTGCTGTCAGCAATGCAGTCTGCCTGTCACATACATTTCACATTTGCTTAAATGTAGCTTGGGTGGACCTCAATACCACACTATGTGGTATGCGCATGTATTTGCAATATGTCCCCTTAGATATTGTTGCTCTGGTTTATTGTTTGCCTACTTTACTTTGCTGGCATGTCCTCCTTGATGTGGGCCCATGTTGTTCTTCTCCCATCGCCCTTTGTAGGTTTGGTACATATGTTGCACATATGCGTGGTATACACTAACCTTCCTTTTCATTATCATCCATTATCTTATATTTGTAGTATTACAATGCCACCTTGTGCCAAACCTTTGGCCATTATACACAAGCAGAACAAATGCACACAAGTTCCTGGCAATTGCTTGCATTACATCCATGTTCCTGTTGTATATGTGTATTATGCATTACCCAGAGTAATTTGCCATATGTCATGTGCACAACCTGACAGTCCTTATATAGCATTATTCCTAAATTTCCTACCATTTGTTATTCTATGTCATTATTGTGTGTATGTGCATTGACGTTGTTTTCTGATAAGTTCCTGTTAGGCCAGTAAAGGTCCCACATACATGTCTACACCTCTGTGTTGCCTCTAACATGGCATATGTTGTTGGCATATGTATTCCATTTTATGTCTGTTTGGGTTGTGTACACCTATGGGTGTAATGAACAGCTAGTTTGTTGCATTGCTACAGTACTGTTGTTTGGCACTGTGCTTGGGTGTTTGCCTTTTCTCTGCATGGTCAGAGGTTCTAATCTGTCCTCTCTGCTGGTCTTCTCCAGCATTTCATGGACTGCATTTGCTCATCTGTACTGTTGCTTTGTTTATACTTGCACTGCTGACAAGACTACTTGGGTATTGGATTCCATAGCCAATGTGTACTGTGATCCCTATATCTTCCCCATACAGACATGACTTTCATACAGTTTGCAACATGTCAGAATGTCATAATGCACAGGTACATATGTATTTCTGCTTTTCACAATAGCCGCTATATATCCCTCTCCTGTTTGAGAATTTACCATTGCCTATATTGTAGAGAGTGCTGTCTGTGTACCTTACCTTTATGTTTATTTCTGACCTTTGTCTGTCATGTCTTGCAATATTTTGTATATGTGTACATATGCTGTTTTGCCCTTCTCCTGCTCTTTCTCTTTCTCTGTGTTTTCCTTTCCTTCTATTCTCCAAAAAATAAAATATGGCACCTATTCTCACCAACAACAGCCAATAAGGCAAAACAATGTACCCAGCACACTAGTCATAGGCGACTCTATAGTCAGGCACACTGATGTCCCACTCACCAGGCTAAACAAGGAGAAGGTTACTGTCAGCTGCCTGTCAGGTGCCAGGATCCAGCACATAACCCACGCACTCAGGTCACTCCACAACAAGTACAAATATGACTCTGTCATTGTCCATGTTGGTGTGAACGACCTGAGACGTACCTCCCTGGACTACATGAAAAGAGACATGGAAGAGCTCTCTGATCTTATAGCCCAGGCAGGTATGACCCTAGCCTTGAGTAGCATTCTGCCATCACCCAGAATGATGCTGCAGTACAAGGACAAAATGATTGACTTCAACAATTGGCTAAGCTTCTGGTGCCATTCTAAAGGGATCCAGTGTCTGTCTGCCTGGGATGACATGGTTGACAGACCATGATGCTTTGCCAGAGATGTCCTGCACCTGTCACCCCTGGGATTCCGGATACTGGCTAAGGTTCTTGCCGCCCATATAGTGCCTTTTTAGGCAAGGTTCAAATGACAAATTCACCACCGTAACAGGAACAGGCAAGCAAAAACTGAGGATGATACTACTCAATGCTAGAAGTCTAAATCTCAAAATGCACTCACTCGAGGCAGTCCTTAAAATGGAGAACATTGATATCTGTGCAGTGACTGAGACCTGGTTCAAGGCTCCATAGAGCACCCCTGCACTACCAGGCTATAACTCATACCACACTTTTCGGCCATGTGACCTGGACCGGAACACCAAAGGCGGAGGTGTGTCCATATTCATTAAGGATATCCACACCTCCAGGCTAGTTGCTCAGCATAATGCAGCCGAGGTTATCCAAGGGCACCTGAAGTCAACGCCTCATTGGGCCGATCCGACCATAAGCTAATTACCCTAGATATCCACATCCTGCCTCCACCCCCCCATTAAGGAAACCATGGTAAAAAAATTTCTCCAAAGCCAACTTCATGCTTCTTAAGACAGAAGTGGTGAACTTCATGACACCCATGCAGATGGACAATACAGTTACAACTACTGAATCCTACACAATTGCACTTTATAAGCACTTACATGAGTGCATGGATCGTGCTATCCCAAACAGAACCAAGACGCTATCCTCCAAAAAAAGGAAGCCAATCTGGTGGTCCCCTGCCATAAACAAACTGTACAACAGAAGGAAGAAACTCTTGCAAAAGAGAGTAAAATCCCACGAGTGGAGGACCTCCCTGGTCAGCCTCAGTAAGAAGCTGTGATCCCTGATAAAAATCCTCCAAAGCTAGTTACGAAAACAAAATCGCCACTGATTCTAAAGACAACCACAAAGCATTCTATAGCTATGTCAAGAATCTCAATGGCAACACTTAGATCTGCTCTGAGTTACAGCACATTGGCACTAAATATACAGACCCAACTGATATTGCCAACATTCTGGCAGATAGATTCAGTGCTAACTTTACCCCCCTCTCACCCCCTAAAGAGCCCATCTCTATACTGGAAGAATGCAAAGTTCCTGTAATCACGGCTGCACAGGTAAAAACCACACTCTCTAAAGCCAAGAACACAGCATCCATGGGACCAGACAACATCCCAGGCTGCATTCTACACAAACTACAGAATGAACAGGCACCCCACCTAAGTACCATGTTCAATCATAGCCTCACCTCAGGCTTTGTGCCTGCTGAATGGAGCACAGCAACGGTTATCCTACTCCACAAGGGGGGAGCCACCACGGACCCCGGGAACTACCACCCCATTAGCCTGACGAGCCTGGTCTGCAAAGCCATGGAACGTATCATCATGGAACTTATAAACAAAGACATTGGTAATCTCCAAACTCTGGATCACACCCAGTTCGGGTTTGTAAAAGGCAGATCATGTCTCCTAAACCTGATAGACGTCTTTGAAGCAGTCACCAAAGCTGTTGACAAGGGTAAGGTGGTTCACACAAGTCTATCTAGATCTTGCCAAGGCTTTCGGCACCATCCCCCAACTCTGGAATTATAGATAAACCTCACTAAACTAGGTATAAATCCCTATGTCACAAGAAGGGTTGCCAACTAGCTCACTGACAGAACCCACACTGTGAAAGTAGCAGACTCCAAATCTGACTTCAGACCAGTGGCAAGTGGAGTACCATGGGGTTCAGTCCTGGGTCCTCTCCTGTTTGGTATCTACGTTTCTGAAGTGCAGGCTAACACAGAAGGTCTTTGGCTAACAAAGTTCGCAGATGACTGCAAACTAGGAGCCATAATCGAAACTCCTAATGATGTGGACATCCTACAAAAGGGCCTCACTGAGACAGATGCCTGGTGTCAAAGCCATGGCCTCAAGCTCAATGCCAAAAAGTGCATTGTCACCCCTTTGGTAAAAACTCTGTACCCATGAACTACAACATAGGCGGTAGTATACTTAACACCGAAAGTGTGATAAGAGACCTTGGGACACAGGTGGACAGCAGTCTCTCCTTTGATAATCACATTGCCACAGTAGTCAGGAAATCCTTCTACGTGGCACACCTCATCACAAAAGGTTTTTCATCCAGAAAAAAAGAGGTCATTGTTCCCCTCTACTCATCACTCATTAGACCCATTATAAAGTACAACGCCCCTTTTGGTATGTACCTCACAAGACATCTACAACAACTGGAAAGGCTGCAGAAATACCTCACAAAGAGGATTACTGGCCTCAAACAGATGCCCTATGCAGACAGTCTCAAAAAACTCCAGCTTTACTCCGTCGCATATTGCCTACTCAGAGGTGATCTCTGCCTAACATACAAAGCTATGTCAAACCCAGAGCTGTTGGACATGCTCCACTTAAAGAAATCCCAGTCCCTCCATGCTACATGCTCTAGGGACTTAAACCTTCTCACCACAATAAACAGAACATGCCGGAGGGATAAATTCCTGTCCCAGAGACTTCCCATACTCTGGAATAAACTACCTATCTATATCAAAGAAAGCTCCTCATTAGCACTCTTCAAGAAAAATCTTGATGACTGGATGGGAAATCGGAAATTCACCCCGGGGATCACCTCTGTGGCTCTGCTCAACAGTGGCACAGGAAAATAATTTTCTTGGGTGGCAAAAGCCAGGGTACCTTTTTGGCTGGGCTTGTATAGGCCCCAGGGCCGATAGCCTAGTACCTACCTATGAACCTATGAAGTCCATGTCCCTCTGACTATCCTTTAGGATTTTCCTATTCCAACACAACTTCTTGTGTGTCCCACTTCTTCACCCATAGTGTGTGTCTGTGTGTGTCTGTGTGTGTCTGTGTGTGTCTGTGTGTGTCTGTGTGTGTCTGTGTGTGTCTGTGTGTGTTGTGTTCTCCACACATGTCCTGCACCCATTGTTAGCTACTGTTAGCCCTGGAGAAGTGGCCCTAATTGCCCTTCACCTGTATTAATTTTTTATCAGAAATTTTACAGATTCTGTCGGATTTCATATTTTGGGTAAATGTACTTTATTAGTACATGACTTACAGAGACTTCCATAGTTGTATGTGGACCTACTGGAAAGATTGCTGCAGATATCCATCCATCCTCAACCCCTTTTCCCATTTTTCACATGGGGTTGGGGTGTCACTTCTGCAGTGACAATCATCTCAAGCTAAGGTTTACACTGCCAGGTGGCTAGCCCTGCCGCACTAATTCATTCACACCATACACTCGCGCACACACTCTCACCTATGGCCAATTTAGAGTGTCAAATCCACCTACTGCATGTCTTTGAAATGTTGGAGGAAAATGGAGCACCCAGAGGAAACCCACATGACTGCAAAGAGGACATGCAGACTCTGCACAGAAGGCACCCCAGCCGAGAATCGAACAGGAAAATCTCTTGCTGTGAGGTGACAATGCTAACCGCAGCAGCACTGCTGCTGCAGATATATATTCCTTTAAATGTCTGGCATCTTGCACTGGGCTTATATAATTTCTGTAGCTTTGGTACTGTAAAACACAGTTTATAATGCACTCTTCATGAATTACGGATTTGCTGTGACTGCTAGACAGTGTGCCTATACTGCTGGGCAATTCTGTTTTGTGCCAAGATATTCTAAGTTCACTGAGGCATATTTGCATATTACATGCTTATCTGAAACTTTTGCACACATATCAGAAAAATGTGCTGGATTCTGTAAATGTTATGGAATCCAGCCCAATATCATCAACCCAATGACTATGGCAATGATAAAAACAATTTAAAAAATAACAAAAATGTAATAGTTGACCACAGATTGACAGAGAATGAAAATATTTATTACTTTTATTATTACCGGCACCAAGTGCTTTCCTTCCCAGTATAGAGAACTTTATCAGACAGCTCCAAAACATGAATAATTATCATAAATAGCAAAACAAAATCAACACAAGGGATCTATAGTTAATGCAGATAAAAAAAGCAATAAAGTAATATATAAACACACTCAGTACTTTTAACAACACCCTCGGTGCATCAAAGCTTTTGTTTTTAATTTATATTTAAAATCATCATTCAAGTCTGTTTTTTATTGGCAAATGAAAGAGTTATATTCCCAACAATCTTAAAATGTTTCAAATGCATTTGCATTGTAATTAAAAGTTCTTGACCAATCCATTCTCATCTATTAGGATGAAGGAGTTTTTTTACTAATGATCACACAGTTTCACTGACCTTACAGAAAAATATGGACAGATTAAAAAGGCAGCTTTGGAACAAAGCATATCTAGATGTAAGTTTAATCTAACCAGCATGCCCCATTGTCTTCATATTATGAAGCTCCCAAAAGGGAAAAAAGGAGTTATTAAAAGAGTGGAAACAACTCATAGAGAAGACTGGGATTGGATATGCACAGCTTTTAGACAAGTATAATCAAAGTAAAATTTTCTAACTTGATATAATGCAAACTGAATACGAATACTTAAAAAACAAGTCTGTATAGACATATCAGAACAAAAAATAGGCTAGATGACTGTGAAACTAAGCAAGCTAGACTTCGAGTTAAAGAATAACAAGGAAGAAATATGTATTTGGATCACAGTGATTCTAAAATAATACAGACTGTTATTAAGAGAAATGAAAACAATGTAGTACAAAATTAAGACCAGACAAACGAAAACAGATTTTTTTTCAGAGATGAGTCCCCAAACCAGTCACAACAAACAAACAGACTGACCAATTCAGATACGAGAACATAGGACCTAGAAGCCCCAAACAAGTCCACCACTACAGATTCACAAATATCAGATATATCAGCAGAACCAATCAAATTGAAGTTGCAACAAAACAATGAACTACAGGGAAGACATAGAGCAACCAATCTTTGAGAGAGGGATAAGATTTCAAGAAGAACCACAGTGGCATTCACACAGCACAGAGTGCAGATAAGTCAGGAATGGCAGAAGTACTGCAACATGATACACTGGTAAACACTGATAGCATTTTAAATTTGTGGATCAAACCACTTGAATACAAGTACCAAATTGTTAAAATTCACAGTAAACATCAGTTCCAACTGAAACAGTTTTAAAGATCTGAGTATTTATAAAGAAGTTGTATTTTAAGTAGAAATTAAAAGAGACCCATATTATATAATTATTTCACATAAGTATGCATCCATCATATTTTAAAATATGATTAAAATCCAGTTGGTTAAGACATCTAGGATGACTGCTGACAGAACTCCTTTGGAATTTGAGAATCGGGAATTAACTAAGTAATTTAGACAAAAGGCTTATCCAGAAGGAGAAAATGAGAAAATACTTGCTGATATTTTAAAGTCGTGAGTACACAAATAAACCCTATTAACAATAATAGATGAAACAGAATCTGAGGGAAACTGTACTTAATAATGAAGTTGATCACCATATGGCTAAGGTACTAACTTGCACATTGCTAAAAAGTATTGTGAAAAAAAAATAAATGTGATATTGTGAAAAAAAATAAATGTGATATATTTGCTATGTCTGAACGTATGGTGAAAAGGTTGAAACAAAGGTTACTATTTGCATATGAAAAGAATTGAAACCTGAGTACAATATTGATGAACCATAGAGTTTCTGATAGACGATATTTTATATAATGAGAACAATTATAGCACATATCAATGTGATATGTGTGCTATCAATTTATTTCAAACATCCCTTGATACTGAAGTCGATAACAAATATAACAAATATTTTGTAAAGATAAAACTGTGGCAAAGAAACTACCTGTTGACAAGGATGAAGCAGTGCTGAGCCTGAACACAACTAATGTCATCAGAACCTTGAAACAGGTCAACTTTAGGACAGCAGCTGGCCCAGATAACATCATGGGTAGGGTACTACTGGAATGTGCGAAAGATCTGGCACCATTACTCACGGACATCTTCAATACTTCTCTACAACTAGCCAGTGTACCAAAATGCTTCAAGAAGATCACCATCATTCCCTTACCCAAGAAACCACAGCCAACAACTGTAAATGACTACCGACCAGTGGCTTTAACCTCGACAGTGATGAAATGCTTTGAGAGGCTGCTTAAAGATCACCTAGCCTCAAGCATACCAGTGACTCTGGACACATTGCAGTTTGCATACAGGACAAACTGTAGTCCAGCGGAAGCCATCTCCCTAGCAGTACATGAAACTCTGACCCACTTGGAAGGTAAGATCTGCAATGCAAGACTACTATTCATAGACTTCAAGTTCTGCCTTCAGTACTGTCACCCCTCAAAATCTGATAATGAAACTACTACAGCTGGGCATCAACTCCCACTTATGTAATTGCGTTCTAAGCTTCCTCACGGAAAGAACTCAAAGGGTTTGTGTGGGAGACAACAGTTCCGAAACCATAACCCTGAATACAGGAGTTCCACAGGGGTGTGTCTTAAGTCAAAGAAAGTTTCAAGGAGTACATATCCATGAGGACCTGTCCTGGTCAGTCCATGCATCCTACATGGTCAAAAAAGCTCAGCAACAATTGCACTTCCTAAGGAAAATGAGGAAGGTAAAACTATCGAAGACCATCCTCAAACCTTTTACAGGGGTACCATCAAAAGCGCCCTTATCAATAACATCACTGTCTCTATGGGGACTGCAACACCTCTGATCGCAAGGCTCTTAGGCGAGTTGTAAGGGCAGCAAAGAAAATCATTGGTTCCTCTCTTGCACCTCTGAAAGACCTACATGAATTACGCTGCATCAGTAAAGCCAGGAAGATATCCAATGATCCTTCACATCTTGCAAACAGTATGTTTTCCTGCCTCTCCTCGGGTAGGAGATACAGAAGTATACACTGTAGGACTTCTTGCTTTAACAACAGTTTCTTTCCTCTCTCCATCAGACTGCTGAACTCTTGTGAAAAATGAGCCTGAAGACTGTCAATGCATACTGCCCTCCTACCACATAGTTATAGGATTTATCTGACCTTACAGATCCTTATATAGCCAAGCTTTTTTGCACTATAAGTATTAAGCTTTTTTATATGCAATAACCTACTGATGTGCATATTTAACTTTGGTTCACACCTTACCTTACCATAGGACCCTATGAAGTGCAATACTAATCACACTGTGCAGTATTCATGCTGACCATTCCATACATTGCTTAGTTCTTATGTAATAGTAAGGTCATGCACATGTTGTTACTCAATTCTATTTATAGGTAAAGTGTGTCGGGTCATTATGTTATTATTTTATTCTATTTTTACTTTTATTTTATTTTATGTTATTTTATTTTTATTTTTATTCTCTGTATGTATGTTTTTGTACTGGGAACAAAGCATCGCAATTTTCTTCGGCTACACTGTGGTGTAGTTCTGAATGACAAAGTTTTCTTTGACTTTGACAATAAGTACAACAGAACATATAGGCCTCTACTATTGTAGTACCAGTCAAGTGGTTGATGAAGCTGAATGTAGTGGTTGTGTAGCATTCTTTATAGGCTGTACTATTAGGCCTTTCACATAATAATAAGAGCAGTAGAGCATCTAGTCATGGCCAACAAGTACTGACAGGTTAGACAGCAGAAGCAGGAGCTACAAAACTTGCCATAGTGAAACCTAGACATGAGACGAGATTATTAAAGTCATTGATTATGACTTTTGCATGTCCTTACAAAGGTTCTTGCAAAGCATGAGATGAAATGAGATCCAGACAGAAGTGATTAAAAGGACTGGGTATTGTGTTTCATAGTTAATACTCTTTGTTAATGGTGTGCGGAGGATGGAGACAGTACCTCACTACTGACAAACTGTGATAGCAGTCATTTTAAAAAAAGGACACGATATGTATTATAGTCATAAAGAGTGATGTTTCTCAGTGTTCCTGGGAAAGCCTATATCATTATACTAGAAATGAGATTTAATGGAGTAGCTCAGCCCTTGATCAGGAGGAGGAGCAGTGCACATTCCATTATGGTTATGGAATAGTGTAGCACATCTTTGTCCTTGTATCGAACATAAGAGTTTGCCTGTATTCAGTATGGGTTTTGTGGACTTGGTAAATGAGTATCACCATGTACCCCAAAATGTCTAATGAGAAGTGTTAAACATTACAGGGCTGAGGGACACTACTGCATGCCATTCAGGCCCTGAATTTGCAGATGGAGAGTTTTGTCTGTATTGTTGGTGTTAAACTAAATCTGTTAAAGATGAGTGTAGGACCATGGCAGTTGTGTGTCTTGTCTCCTTTCTGTTCACGAGTTTCATTGGCAGTATATCAAAGTGCAGATGCAATTACTGATGGGGATAGGGAAGTCAGGTTTGTGCTGCCCAGCTTCACACCACAATGACTCTCACCAATGCAAGAGATTTAGAAAATGTCTAGCTGGCCTGAAGGAAGGAAGGAAGGAAGGAAGGATGGATGGAAGGATGAACTAGTGGATGGTTGATCAATCTGCTTTTATTGGGTTATTATAGACTCTTTTTGATAGGAATGACTCAAGCTTGGTCCCTGGGGCAATTAAAAGACACAGAACTGACAAACTTGCTGTCCAAGGAACTGGTAAGTGACCAATGAAGGCACCCGCCTGCATGTGTCTAGAAGTCCCAAATGGTTGTAAGCTTATTAGAATAATTAGAAGTTCTTTGACATTAAACTTATTAGACAGTATTTTAAGGGTGGTTCAAAGGCCACTGCTGGTGGCATGATGTGATGCAACAGTCCTACAGATAACAAGGCTTTCAGCATACAGACCAGGGTGCACAGAAGGAAGTGAATTTACATGTACTGACAAATAATAATGATTTAAGACCTGAGACCTGAAGAATACTCATGCAAACACTGATGAAACTGAAGAACCTATTGTGATTAAGAAGGTTCGGTTTCACAGAGGAACCACACAGGGGTGTCCTCTTTCACGTTTAATATTTGCTTTATATTTAGAGCCATTGGCAAAGAAAACAAGGGACTCAGAAATTCAAGGATATAATTGGTATAGTATTCAAGTAAAGTTGGCTTTATTTGCAGATGGTATTATTTTGTACCTGATAAAACCAAAAATAGACATCCAAGGGTTGTGGAACACCATTTTGTGACAGTTTCATGTCTTTTTGGATATAAAATTAATGAAGATAAAACAAACCCCTGTTTTCAATAAACTCTGTGTTGGCTCCATTTAGAGCCTACACAGAGTGCATTCATGTAGACAGCTACGAAGTGTCATCGGTACCACGTACTGCATATTCATGATGCACATCACATCTATATAAGGTTGTGTGGTGCATACCAGTAGCACTGGCTGCAACACTCCACAGAACAGCAAGGATAATGAATCCATGTAAGCCTCGATGGTCCACGCACATCACACACCACGAGAAGAATATGCAGTAAATCCAGCCATCCTGAATGACTATCTGAAATCCACACATATTATCCCATCTAGTGTTCTTTTTATGTAACCACCAGTGGCATCTCTCGACCTATCGAAATGGCATATTCTGTTGACTGCTCAAATGATCATGTCAGAGCACCATCAGTGACTTGCCTCCTGGGATCTATTGTGACCTCCCACAGAGCTGATCATGTTGGGAAGGTCAGCCCACACTGCATTCCTCCAAACAATTTTCCCCTCCCCATCCAAGGAGTCTATGTCCATACTGCAGCAGAGCATCAATTATGATTTCATTCTCTTGTGGGGAAAAATTGTCACCCCTAGGTCTGTTTGCCATCTGGAAAACAGTTATATGCACATGGCAAGATTCATATGGGTGCCAACATATTGAGATGATTATGCCACAGCATATGTCAATTAGCCTTCTCTCCTTTCCTGTGCCCTACAAAACTATATAAAATAGTCCCTGTCCTGTATAATACTGTGACATATAAAAGAACATAGGTGACATGAATACATCTGAATACATGACACATGGAACAACATCATAACCTGTGATAGCTGTTGATGCTGTATGTGGGATTTTTAATCCATTACAGTGCATATCACAACATTATATGACCAACCACACTACTGTTGTGCCACAAGATTAGTGCAAAACTAATGCACCTCATACATTAGCATGCCAATTATAACATTGTGTCTATGTGTAAACCAATATTGTTGAATGGCTGTCATATACAACCACAATTTGAGAGACACATCCAGATAATGATATGTAATGTCACCAGATGTTATACAACATGAGCCTATGCAGAAAACCTATGGAAAACAAGCAGTCATAGTAACATGAACTGTTATGCAGGAATAGCTACATATCAACACAATCAACAGTGAGCAGTCAATATTATCCCTAGTTTGTCTGTATGAGATGCAATTCACTAACAGCTACTACTATATTACTCTTATCAGAAAGTATCTGTACATTAGCGAGTGTAGAATTTATGGAAACAATTGGAATGCCTCATTATCCTTAGGCATACCACAGACAGTACAAGATAACCAGGTATGAATACGGATATATTTTCATTATGCTACTATTTATAGTACAAGTATTACTAAGCATCACTGAATATCCCTAACATAATTGATGAACATGCAATGTATGGATACTCTCAGAACATGCCGGTTTCTGTAAGTATACCACAGAATGTACAGGGTAATCAGTAATACATACAGATGTTATGTCAGTGTGTCCTATTGTACTGTTCACTGGGCTCTTTCCATTTATCTGTACAAGTGCATATGTGAAATCCCTGCTTGTTAGTGATGCAGATGTGCCCACCTGTGTGCATACAGGTTAGTCTTGTACCCCTCCAGTAAGTCACATACATTTGATATTGCACATAATTAATGTAGGCATGTACAAATACATTTATAAGGAGTAATAACACAGGTCTATAATAAGAGAACTACATCACACCACAGCACTGACAGCAGGTGCTATATTACCTTCAAAGCTAACTATAAGTCATGTAAACCTGAAAGTAAGAACAGCTATGCGCACACAGCTTTTAAGTCCCATTTGTGCCATACATAATTAATGACGTTAGTATCATTTCAGGTTTTGGAATCCCATTAGCTCACATCCATGTAAGTTCTCGAAATTCAGTGCATTAATCAATAGCTTGGAGTAACGGGAATGTGCTCTGTGCAACTGACTGATAGTTATCGTTAAACTGGACCATCACCCTCCAATAATCTGAAACCATCCTGTAAGCATCATATTTAAAATGTGATTTTGATACAGATCAAATCATTGCTACCTGCAAACTGAGTGGGACCTCAGTTAGCAATATTTGGAGGCTTGTTGTTCTGACCTGCATCATTAACATAGCTTCTACAAGGAGGATTCAGCATGTCCAGGTGTTTAATTGGACTGAGGAGGAGACCATCCAGATGCTGACTGTCTATGCTGGAATGGAGCATTGCATGTGAGCAATGTCATGGACCCTTGCTATTATCAACACCAGGATCCAGATTGCTAAAATGCACCAATATCACACTGGGGTTTACCAGACTGGAGTGCAGGTTAGTCACTGGTACAATGACCTGCATCAGAAGGATGCTTAGGATCTTTGCTGGAGGGTTGACAAGGTGCAGACAGCCAGCAGAAGCATACATTGTGTCATAATCCCCAGTATATCTATACATTCCTATGGAAATCACACACATATAGCTGTGACCTATATGTCCTTAATGTTCATTTTAGAGTTGTTATGTAGCTGTTCTGTCACTTTGCTCATCTGGTTAAACAAAAAGGCAAGGTGACTGTTCCTTACCTATTTATGGGCTTGATTCTCATGGTGTTTTTTTTTTTCTTTGTTTTTTTCACACACTTACTATTGGACATAAAAGCTATTTGTTTTGCAATTTATATAGTACATTATTTTACACATTAAGCATGCTATGTTTCACTCGTGCCTAAAGCCCCTAGGCCCAGATGACTACACATTTCTCTGTTATTCGCAATAGTCCAAGACCATCGAGCAGTATATTTCTGTATGTGTGAATACTAACTCATTCAGACCTACATTATTCCACTCTGCTTTAGAAAATGACAGTATTGTTGAATATATCACAAAAACAAACTTCCAGAATACCACAACAAGCCACAAGAACCGGAACTTAGACTGAGAACAAGAGGCACAAATTTTAGTGTAAACAATTTATTTTCTGCTTTCGTCATTAGACTTAATCAGAAAACAATACATTCAACAGTAAAAACTTTCAGTTTAAAAATATTTGTAAGCCAATAGAAAGTACATCTTCATCCCACAATTAAGTGACATCACAAACTCAACTATTAAAGACATACACTTCTGTTAAAAACGTATCTGTTCAAGTGAACCCTGCAGTTCTTTAAGTAACACATGATGTTGACTACATCATTCAACCCTGGTGCTTTGTCAGAGTTTAACCTGATCTGCCACAGTGCTTGTTTTTGTTCTGTCTTAAAATCCCCACCCCTTATGTAATGTGTTCCCTGGTCCAGAACTGAAAACAGGAACTTATTATAGTTAGGACACTTCAAGGTGTGTTTAAAAAATGTGTTGCTACTATCCTTTTTATGCTATAGTAGTGCTCTTTAATCTTGGCACAGAGACTCCGGGTGGTCATGCCAATATAAATTGCAGTACAATGAGAACATAACCCAATGTACACCACATCTTTGGTTTTGCAGTTAAAATGACCTGACACTGGAATAGTGTGTGGCAAAAATGTGGCAAATTTATAAAAGGTCCCTGTAATATGTACCTACAAACAGTACAACTTCCACATTTGTGCATCCCATATGGTTTGCTTGTGCATAAAATAGTCCTTTTATCTGTTTTTTTCACCCCCTCAAATAATAATTTTAAATTATACTGATTTTTATACACAAAATGGGGATGGGGGCCAACCATTTCAAAAAGTTCCTGATTACCTTCTAAAATATTCCAGTTGTCCTGTATAATGCTTCTTATCAATCTACTGTCCAAAGTCATGCTCAAATTGTAAAATATTTCTTTGTAGGACTTGCTCGAAACTTTGAAACCACTATAAGGAACTTGTAATAATATGGGCGGGTAGAGTGTCATTGGATTGTCCATGACATACATAGCTGTACCTCTTAATTTGTCTGCATGGTAACCTCTTTCCAAAAAGAAATGAACAAATAAAATCTATTTCATTAACAAAATCACTGTCTTTAGTAGTCATTCGACTGACCCTGATATATTGGCCCTTGGGTATGTTGTCTTTCATAAATTGCAGAAGAAAGCTTTTATAGTGTAGGTAACTGTTGGTAAAAGTTTTTTTTACAGTGAATCCTGCTTACGAATCTCTGTACCTTCACCCACTCCAAAGTGACATCCAAAAAGTTAACCTTTAAACCTACATCACCTAAAGTAAATTTTAGAAACTCAGAACCAGAATTTAAACAATCTATAAACTTTTTCACTTGGTTGGGGTCACCTTCTAAGATGAAAAACAAGTCATCAACAAATCTTTTAAAAAAAATAACATTATATCTACCCAGAATAGGCTCCAAAAATGTGTCTTCCTACCATCCAACAACAATATTTGCAAATGAAGGGGCGAGTGTAGACCCCATAGCAACCCCTCTGTTCTGTTTGTACACATTGTTATTAAACATAAAAAGAAAATGTTTTTCAACAGGACATCTAACAGATCACAGCAAAAATTGCACTTGTCATTAGAGAAGTTGGAAAATCTCCCAACATATTGTCTTACATATTCTACTACTGTTTCATGAGGAATACATGTGAAAAGTGATACCACATCAATGGTGAACAAAATATTTTTTGTGGGTCAAATGAAAAGGTGTCATTAAATTTCCAGAACTGTTCCAAAAAATCCCAAATGTCCTGCAAAAAAGAACTCATTTTACATACTAAGGGGTTTAATCATAAGGGAAATTCCTTCTGTGATGTAATTAGGCACTGAAACAATGGGCCTAAATGGGTGGTGGTTGAGGTCTTTATGTACTTTTGGTATTCCAAACAAAACCCCTAACTTGAGATTCTCGATGTTACAAAAATCATAAGAATTCTTGTCTAAATTACCACTCATAAAACTGTCAAACAAAAAAGAAAAAACTCTTCGATAACGTTAATACATCACTTGCATTGGCAGCATCATATTCTAAGGTGTTATGTAACATAGCTTAAGTACTGTGAATATACTTGTCTTGCTCCATCACAGCTAAAGCACCACCTTTGTCACTTTTCATAATACTAACCATACTGTTAGACTTTAATTCATTCAAAGCAGATTTTTCACTGTTAGTTAAGTTGTAATATTTACACCTTGTTTTATTATTGTCTAACAAACTTCTACTTTGTTGTTCACAAGTATTCTCAAAACACTTTTAAAGTCTGTACCAAAGATGGGTTAAAACAGGATGATTTAACATAATTACTTCCATTCTTTTCAACAAATTTTAAAATGCAATTTAAGTTCAACAGTCTTGTGCATTTTTTCCAATTCTAGAAATATCAGCTCTACTAGTTGTAACAAAATTTAAGCCCAAAGTCAACATTTTATAATGCTCAGAAGTGAGATCAAGTTTAGATAAATTTATAACATTATTTTTGTATATCTTACACTCAGCTAATTGTCCATGGATGAATCAGAAGGAATCCTTTCCTTTTTTCAGTCATTCTGGTCTTTGGGGCCTTCCTTTCCTTTTCTGAACTTAAAAAAAACTTTGGGCCTTGCTCCAAGTTCTGTGGAATTACTGGGACCATCAGTGTTACTTAATTCACCCACAGGAAAAGCATTGACTGTGTTAGTTTGCAGGAAATCACCTGCTGAAGCCCCAGTTACTTCACTTCCTACATTGTTAGTAGCCTCATTCTCATTTGCATCAGTTGTTCCCTTTCACTTCTCTTAAAGGTGTATTGTCTAACTTTCATACTGGGCTGTTGAAGGTTAGAAAAATTCCTCTTGGAAAATGTATTGCCTGCGTTAGCAAGTGAATAAGCATTGTCACTTTCACATGCTTTAATGTCTGTATTTCATTTATTGTTTTTGCATTTAATAACAGTTTGCTCATGCTTCTGAACTTCTTCTAAGATGTTATGATACTCTGAGCGTTCACCAAACTTACTATGAAACCCTCTATGAATGGCCTGATCAGCAGTCATTATTTGTTATTTTAAACTGGCCCTAATTTTAATATTGCTGTCCATAAGTAATTTTAGAAAATTCAGACCAGCATTGTTGAAGAATTCCTTTAAGGTGGAAAAAAATGGAATCCGTAGCCTTGACCCCATTTGGGCTTTTAAAAAATCTTAGCCCTTTAGGAACTATATTGAGTTCAATGCATCACTGAAAATATTTGTTCTCTAAATCAAGACTTTTATACTTCTTCAACAGTCTAGTTAAACTGAAAGTTTTTATAGTTGAATGTATTGTTTTCTGATGAAGTCTAATGATGAAAGCAGAAAATAAATTGTTGTTTATGCTAACATTTGTGCCTCTTATTCTTAGTCTAAGTTCCAGTTCTTGTGGATTGTTGACTATATGTTACTGAATATATTAATGTAATACCACTGCAGGTCAGCATGTCTACCAGATGTTGGATGTTGTAAAACTTAATGCAATCTGGCTGTTACATGTCTTGAGTGTATGTGGAGTATAAAGACCTGTAGCATTTAGGTGTCAAATGAATGCATATTCCTCAATTATCCACAGCAATACAGACATGTCCAACAGTAGTTTGTTGTGGGGGAAAGTATCGTACTGCCTCTTAACCTGATAAGAGGCCAATGTACATATATTATGGATACTTGTGACTTTGAATCCACATAGTGGATAGCTTCAGTTACATTATCTGTCTGTGTTAATGTTTTGAAACTACTTGTTCATTTATACACTTAGTTTATACATGCTTATGACTATCGCATTTGTTGTCAGATTGCTAAAAGTATTTCTATTATCCGTAATTTTTTATGCAACAGTGGCCATGTCAGTACAACATCATGTGTAAGGCTTTCGTTATAGAGAGATACTTTACCTGCGCACTTGAAAAATAGTTCTCAATCAATCAGGGATACATCTTAACATAATCAGGGACTAATCCAGAAATATTCAGTGAGTATCAGAGACACACTTTCTATGTTACTTGTATTAATGTGTGACACTGACAGAATACAGGAATGTGAAATATTATACAATTGCCAAAGTTAAGGTAGTCTATACATCTACTTATTGTCATTATTTATTAAATGCAACCTGACAGTTTTCTCCTAGTGTTATTAGGATGGAGTGCGAGGGAAGATATACACTTTTAGTCAAAATCAAGGACATCCCCAAATATTAGGGACATTTGTGAGGTATGCATGGGTATGTAACAAAAAATTCTATGTAGACATTCCTTGCCCTCCTACCTAAACTCCATTTTGATTTATAAGATACTGATGATGAACAGCAAGTCTGGTGTACTTGGCTGTTTAGTGCAGCTATGTGTTTTATTAAAATGTCCCAGACTCTGAACTATGAAATGTTAATGTAGTGTTTTAGTGTTGTGAACAGTGTGCTGACATGCAGTCAGGTTTGCATGCTTTGGTTTGCAAATATGAAGCAAATAGAGAATGTTGGATTGTAGTTTAACCATCTTATGTGGAAGCCATGATCCATGTTTTACTCCTTCTCTGCACAGTCATACCTTTGAGTTTTTTCAACTGCAGTTACACCATGTAATCACCACCAAGATGGATTAGCTAGGCAGGTAAGTATTAGGGTTACAATGTGAAAATACATGAGTGTCACAGGTCTGAATCTCAGGTCTGTGTTCAGTCCTCTTCCACTGTGTAAAATATAGTGTGTGACATAGCAATAAATGAATAGACATAATCTGTAATGCTATTCGATGTAAATGCTAGAGAACATGCACTGATCACTGTATTTCACTGTTATTTTATGCATACCCAGTTTTTGCCATTCATACATTCTTTCTGTCTTTGTAGGTGAAGAGGAATGTGACATCCATGCACTGGCCCAGTAATCAAGGAGCCTCAGTCCTCACCACTAGCAACAGCTATGGGATGTACACACTGGGAGGTTGACAAGTACACACACAGTAAAGTGCAATTTCCCTTAAGAGCACAAAGAGATCACAGTCAGTCTGGGACTGGTTTCTCCATTTCCCCAGATCCCCAATAAGACTCCCCACTGGCACAGCTACAGGGTTGAGATCTCAGCTGAGTGATCAAGCCAAAACCTCCAGCACCCTCTCTGTCCCACCAGTGCTTTGCGTCCTTGCCCAAGTAGCTGACACACACACTTTGAGATTTGATTTATACACACACACACACACACACACACACACACCTGGAAAAGGCTGGCACAGGCTTACTAGCTATGCCCCCTTCTGCCCAGACTATAAGGTAGTTCTCACTGCCACCAACCACTCTTATCAGCTAATCTAGGCCGTTAACAAAGGGTGTCCAATCCTACTGTGTAATGTTACTAATAATCTAAATGGTACTTTTGACCAAATGACAGGCTCTTAGGAGTGGCCTGTACAGTGTCACCAAATACATATGCAAGTACTTAAAGAGCTTAAATATGCCTCACAAATATCAGCCACAAAGATATGTTTAAATATATTTAATAGTAAATAATAAAAGAACAACATAATACTCTGAAAAACACAGTTACGTCAAAGTTCAAAATCACAGGAAATATTTAAAACAACAATGCAGGACAGTCTCAAAAAATACAGAAAGCATCTAAACTAATCTTTACTATATTCTTAACTATATCTAAAATAAATCACTGTACCCTAGTTACTTACTATTAGCAAGGCAAGTGCAGATGTTGATGGTGAGTGGATATTCTTGCTAGGTCCAAGACAAAATACAAAATGCACAGTCTCTCTCTGAGAGAGTTCTTAAAATAATATCAAACATTACTGCTGGGCTAGTTTGGATGACATCACTCTTTGTCACCTGACTTCAGTTCCCAAGCTAAACAGAAACGTAACAGAATTTAACATCTGTGTGTGAGAAATACATATCTCTCAGATCTTTGCAGATCTTGGAAGTCATAAAACAATAAAACACTTTTACATTTGAAGCCTAGTAATTACTTCAGTCCAAGACGTTACAAAAAACGTAGCTCTAGTCATTGTGTCTGCTACTGAACTGAAATTGAGAGGTAACATCTTTTGTTTATGGCCTAGCTATAAAGTAACTTAACCTTAGTTAACTATTCTTAAGTTTGCATGTTAATCTTCTATGTTCCAGCAGGGTACATTGTGGTTACATCTTAGCTCAGTACATAACATACAGTTCTGTATAAATCATATCAATATTCACAAATGACATAGAATTATTTACAAAATTCCAGATAGATGGGCTGGCACTATTTCCCCTGTATCACAAAGACTGTGCAAGGAACTAGGCATTATGCACTGAGCGGATGTACAGGCTGGAAGAGCAGAAGAGGGACAAAGGTATGTGTTTAACATTTCTATGTTATTTTACCAAGAATAGATCACACCATTGTTAGAGAAGTGGCTTAGTTTAAAGCTCCATGCACGCTAATATTAATGCAAGACTACCCAGCATGGATATGCAAAGTAACTGCAATAGTCATCATTTTCCTTTGCTTAACCATATATTTTTTAATTAAAAATTTTAGATTTCAGTTAGGAGCAGGGCATGTTTTCTGAGGGTAATGTTTTTGATTGTCCATCACAACTTTTCTGTCTAACTGTCACAATGCTTTTACTTGTGATGTTTCCCATGGAAATTAGTTTTGCTTTTACTGCTGTTACTATAGTAGGCGCTGACACACTTGTAGGTCCAGTTGTGTTGCTCAGTGATTGTTCTGTTGTGCATAGTCTGCTTATTCACATACTAAATGAGTGCTTGCTGTCTCAGCATTTGGGCTGCTGTTGGCAGACTGTGTCTAGAATGTGCACAAGTTCAACATGGTCAGCACTTCTGCCTACATTACTGGTGCTGCTTAATTTACAACACACTGGTATCTGGTGTTTAGAAATACTTGGACAAATAACCACTCATGATCTTCATTTACATCTGCATGTTATATAATCATCAATCATCATTACAGTGTTTGCATTTTGCAGGCACATACGTAGGGTTTGCTAAAAAGTGTACACAGGGCATTGATACATTAGTTAACAGACAGTAATATGTGTACAGCATAAACTAAGGGTTTATATGCTACATGCTGACACTGTGTTTATGATTGCCCAGTTGTTCTAGACTGTTGTGTTGCATTCCAACTATGTGATGTTGTTGGTGTGTCAGCCAATGACCAAGTTACATTCCTCATGTCATTTGAATATAGCTTCTACAATTCCCATTATTTGTTCATCTTACTATATCTTCATAATACACATAGGTTATTTGAGGGCTGTTAACATTATTCATTACTTGCACAGACACCTGGGTTATAGTTCTGTGGGATTCACATCATCACACCTTGACAAAAATGTACAAGACTCACATACAGCATAGGGAACATTCAACTAGTGTTATCCTTTCCAACAGTCTGGTTGACAATAATAAGACATGCATCAGGTATACCTCACTACAGGCCACAATCATTGCTTTAGGTTGTCAGTTTCACTGTGGTCTAACAATGTAGCACTTGTTTTGCAATGCAAGCACATGTCAGTGTTGCATGCCACAGTGATAGGGCATGCTTGTTCTGATATGCAGTGATATATACATGTGCTGCTTGTGCACTTTTGTCATGCATAATGATGGCTAGTTACCAACTGGCAAATGATGGCATGATTTCTACAGATAAGCTGGGTAATCCACGCCATGTCATACACTGATTGTTTACATTCTATCATGGATATAGTGGCCCAGACATTAGCCTCTATTAATATCATCTATAAATATAGATAAAAAGATGTTGGTAATGTGTGCCATGTGCCTAGCTATCCATCTGCTAGCCTTACTTGTTTTTATTATACACCTTATACATAATCCTTATAAACCATATCATATGAGAGGTTGGTTTTAATGACACCTGCAAACTATTGTGATATAAATTATTTCTCATAAGCAAGGATAATTTTGATGGCATAGTACTTAATGTTTGTTACATTCTTTATGTGCACATCAATTTGTGTTTCATGGCAGCCATGTTTTGCACAGGAATGGGTGAACTGATAGAGAAGGGTTTTTCATTGTTATGGTTTGGATTCATGCCTTACATTGCCTATGGCTGTGGACTGGCTATAGGCATACCTTATTGTAATGTGCCATACTGAATGTTTTTTGCCTGTGCATCGTGTCACAGTGGGTATGTTAGGTACTCATATAGTTGTCGGAATACATATTCTGTACTTTCTTTCTTGTTATGTGTTTCACCTTAACAGAGCGTGGGACCAGTGATCACTCATAGGTTCATAGGTTCATAGGTTCATACTAGGCTATCCGCCCTGGGGCAATTATAAGCCTAGCCCGATTCTGTATGGCTTACGCCACCCCTTGATTTGAGTATACTGTGCCCTTTTTAAGGTTTAGTTTACTGTGCCTCTGTCTAATAGTGACACGGGAGTAATCCCTGGGACAAACCTACGATCCCCCATCCACTTATCGAGATTCTTCTTGAAGAGATTCAGTGAGGTGCTCTGCCTCACATGAACTGGAATTCTATTCCAGAGTGAAGGGAGCCTCTGGGTTATGAACCTGTCCCTCCAGCAAGTTCTATTTATTTCTGTGCTGAGGTTCAAGTCCCTCGAGCGTGTGGCTCTAAGGGATTTAGATTTACTGAGGTGCAGCATGTCCATTAATTCTGGATTTGACATAGCTTTGTATGTCAGGCATAGATCGCCTCGAAGTAGGCGGTATGCAACTGAGTAGAGCTGGAGTTTTTTTAACCGAGCAGCATATGGCATCTGTTTGAGACCCTTGATCCTCTTGGTGAGATACTTTTGGGGTCTTTCTAATTGCTGCAGGTGTCGGGTAAGGTACATCCCAAAAGGGGCATTGTATTCTATGATGTGCCTGATGAGGGATGAATAAAGGGGCACGATTACCTCTCTTGATCTAGATGTGAAACCCTTCATGATGAGGTGGGCTATGTAGAAGGTCTTTCTAACCACTTTGGCAATGTGGTTTTCAAAGGAGAGATTGCTATCAACTTGGGTCCCCAGATCCCTAATAACTTTCTCTGTACTTAATGGGTTTCCGCCTATGTGGTAATTTGTGGGCACATTGTTTTTGCCAAAGGGTATGACTATACATTTTTTGGCATTTAGCTTTAAACCATGGTGCTGGCACCAGTTATCTGTCTCTGTGAGACCTTTTTGAAGGATGTTTGTGTCAGCTGGTGAGTTGATTATGGCGCCCAGTTTGCAGTCGTCTGCGAACTTGGTGAGCCATAGTCCTCCCACCTTTGCCTGTACCTCAGAAAAGTATATACCGAACAAGAGTGGTCCCAGGACAAAACCCAGTGGGATGCCACTTGTGACCGGTTTCGAGTCTGACATGGCTCCAGCAACTCTCTCTCTGTGGGTTCTGTCTTTGAGCCAGTTTGCGACCCATCTTGTGACATAGGGGTTTATATTTAAGCTGGATAGCTTATCTATGATGCCCGAGTGGGGTATTGTGTCAAATGCCTTTGCAAGGTCCAGATAGGCTGTGCGGACTACCTTCCCTTCATCTATGGCTTTGGTGACTGTTTCAAAGAAGTCAACCAGGTTCAAAAGGCAGGATCTGCCCTTGACAAAGCCGAACTGGGTAGGATCTAGTGTCTATAGGTCCCCAATATCTTTGTTTATGAGCTCCATGATGATCCTCTCCATAGCCTTGCAGACTAAGCTAGTCAGGCTTATGGGGCGATAGTTTCCAGGGTCCGTAGAGGCTCCACCTTTGTGGAGTGGGACCACTGTTGCTGTACGCCATTCTGTGGGCACATATCCTGTAGTGAGGCTGAGATTGTATAGCTGTTTTATTTGAGGGATTAGTTCCTCTTGTAGTTCATGTAGGACGCAACCTGGGATGCCATCTGGTCCCATGGAAGCAGTATTTTTTGCTTTGGAGAGGGCAGCCTTCACCTGAGCATCTGAGATGTTTGGAAGGCAGCCCTCTGCCGGGATAGATACTTGCTCTTTTGGGGGGGGGGGGTGGAGAAGTTTGCACTGAACCTGTCTGCCAGGATATTGGCGATGTCTGTGGGTTCAGTGTATTTTTTGTCATTTAGAATCAACTCAGAACAAGTCTGGGAGTTGCATCTACTATTAGATGCTGTTGAAAGGCACATGCGAAACTATTACAATACATTACGAATACAATTACTTGGATTCCGAGGATGATGACCATGCTGGGAATGATGATGATGAAGAGAGACCAGATGTCGATAACCACTACAGGAAGATGATTTATAGGACCATATCAGGGAGGTGATTGCTGATATATTTTGGATGAGAGACGTGATGGGGAATTTTTCCAGAACATGGCAGTGACAATGCACAACTCATTCAGGAAAATA
>NC_056725.1:219919300-219984300 GCF_019279795.1 Protopterus annectens
TTTTGTTGGAAATTGGCTTAGATCTGATCAAAGAGCTATTACATTCAATCTGCTTCATATTCTTACAATTCCTAAATAAGAAACATGGTGTGTCACCCACAATTCTTCTAATATTGTCGTCACTAGTGAGAATACACCAATTATGTTTAATCATATTACATATCTGTTGTGTGTCAGTAATATACTTCAAAACTATCCTATACCTATGTGACCAGTTATGACATAAAGTCCCATGCTTCAAAGTGTCCACTTGAAAAATATGGTATTCCTCTAGATGTTCTTAATGATGAAACTTCTTTAGACAACCTTTCAACTTCATTACGGTCATATACTCTTTCAAAAACATGTTCTTAATCATGGCATCTGCTGCTGTATAATCATTTACATCCGTGTGCAGCCTTGATGCTCATAGAAGTTGCCCCTTAACTATGTTAGAATAAATACGCCATGGATGCATACTTTTACGTATTAACAGATTGTTTCGCTTGCAGCTCTTATACTGTAAAGAAGTACTGATCTCATTATTTTGTATAGGTAAACTAACGTCTAAAAAATTTATGAGCATATTAGACGTCTCCATAGTAAACATAAAAACAAAACTGTACTTCCTAAATATTCCACAAATTTATAGAGTTCTTGTTCAAAGCCAGACCACAGAAAAAACACATCATCCACAAATAATTTTATTTCACTGATGAAGTTTTTAAATAGAGAACTGTTTATATGGAAGGTTTGATCTGATGAAGGATACTGAA
Organism: Protopterus annectens; assembly: GCF_019279795.1. Lineage (NCBI taxonomy): Eukaryota > Metazoa > Chordata > Ceratodontiformes > Protopteridae > Protopterus > Protopterus annectens. The sequence goes on from NC_056725.1 coordinate 219,920,056, forward strand.
TTATCTGAAAGCACTAATCTTTATGAATGTTTTATTGTATTAAAGTTTTAATTTTATGATAGCTGTGGAGGTTGCACTGGTTGCTGCATTTGTTGGATACTTTTTATTATGGTGGTTACCTTTGATAGCCAGCTTCTTGTTGTTTCTTTGCTTGATATATATATATATATATATATATATATGGGTCTATCTTAGTACATCGACATTTCACAATACCGAAAACGAATTAACCGACACCAAAACATCGAAAGTCATGTAACCGACGCCAGAAGATCGACAGTTCACAAACACGACATCGCATACACCCGACACATCATACCAACAAACAAAACACATCCCCTATCCAACACCCACACACACAACACAAGCACACCAAAATCCTTACAAACAAACACTAACCCATACATACACAACTATCCACAACCCTGACCCAAACCCTTACCCTAAGGTCCGTCACTATCGCACACTCACCTAACCCCCCCCCTAACCCTAACTCACTTATCCCACCCCTACCCCTACAAAACACCAACATCGCACACTTACCTTACTCGCACACTCACCTAACCCGCGCCCTAACCCTAACTCACTTATCCCACCCCTACCCCTACAAAACACCAACATCGCACACTTACCTTACTCGCACACTCACCTAAACCGCGCCCTAACCCTAACTCACTTATCCCACCCCTACCCCTACTAAACACCAGCATCGCACACTTACCTTACTCGCACCCTATCGTCCGTCACTACCGCAGACTTACATATCCTTTCCCCATCGCAGCTTCTCAGCGTCGGTGTCTTCCTCCGTCGGTCTTCTGCCTTGTCGATCTTCTGGCGTCGGTAACGTGACTTTCGATATTATGGTGTCGGTGAATCCGTTTTCGGTATTGTGAAATGTCGATGTACTAAGATAGACCCATATATATATATATATATATATATATATATATATATATATATATATATATATATATATATATATATATATATATACACACACACACACACACACACACACACACACACACACATATATATATATATATATATATATATATATATATATATATATATATATATATATAAAACCACAGGTGTTTTTGTACCTTTTCTAGTATATTGGCATGACAGTATATATGTTTATGTGATAATTATTCTAAATTTGTGTACCTATGCCTCTTGCTATTTGATGATTGCATATTACTGTGTGTGTCTGATTTCTACATGGCCATGTTTAGTGCTGTCAGCAATGCAGTCTGCCTATGTCACATACATTTGACATTTTTTTAAGTGTAGCTAAGGTGAACCTCAGTACCACACTATGTGGCGTGCTTATGCATTTGCAATATGTCCCCTTAGATATTGTTGCCCTGGTTTATTGTTTGCCTACGTTGCTTTGCTGGCATGTCCTCCTTGATGTGGGCCTGTGTTATTCTCATCCCTTCCCCCTTTGCAACTTTGGCACATATCTTGCACATATACATGCATGCTTCCTTTTCATTATCATATAGTTGTATTATTACAATGCCACCTTGTGCCAAACGTTTGGTCATTATACACAAGCAGGACATATGCAAGTTGCTGGCTATTGCTTGTATTACATCCTTGTTCCTGTTATACTTGTGTATTATGTATTACCCAGACTAATTTGCCATATGTCATGTGCACAACCTGACAGTCCTTATATAGCATTATTCCTAAATTTCCTACCATTTGTTATTCTATGTCATTATTGTGTGTATGTGTATTGATGTTGTTTTCTGATAGGTTCCTCTTAGACCAGTAAAGGTCCCACATATACGTTTACACCTCTGTGTTGCCTCTGACATGGCATATGTATTCTATTTTAGGTCTGTTTGGGTTATGTACACTTACTTGTAAAATGAGCAGCCAGTTTGCTGCTTTGCTACAGTACTGCTGTTTGGCACTGTACTTGGGTGTTTGCCTTTTCCATGCATGGTCAGAGATTCTAATCTGCCCACTGCTGGTCTTCTCCAGCATTTCATGGCCTGCATTTGCTCATCCGTACTGTTGCTTTGCTTATACTTGCACTGCTGACAGACTACTTGGGTACTGGATTCCATATCCAATGTGTACTGTGATATCTATTTCTTCCTCAACACCAAGCACCTGTCATCAGTCATACACATTCAGATATGACCGACATACAGTTTGCAACATGTCAGAATGTCATAGTGTATAATTACATATGTATTTCTGCATTTCACCATGGCTGGTATATATCCCTACCCTGTTTGACAATTTCCCATTGCCTATATTGTAGAGAGTGCTGTCTGTGTATCTTACTTTTCTCTTATGTTTATTTCTGATCTTTGTCTGTCATGTCCTGTAATATTTGTTATATGTGTACACCTGCTGTTTTGCCTTTCTCCTGCTCTTTCCCTGGGTTTCCTTCCCTTCTATTCTCCAAAAAAATAAAAAAATGGAGCCTATTCCTACCTATACATATATATATATATATATATATATATATATATATATATATATATATATATATATGTGTGTGTGTGTGTGTGTGTGTGTGTATATATATATATATATATATATATATATATATATATATATATATATATATATATATATATATATATATAGCCATGTCCCTCTGGGTGTCCCTCAGGCTTTAATTATTCCAACACAACTTCTTGTATGTCCCTCTTTTTCACCCATTCCCCCCATCTGCTTTTCTATCTCCCTATTTCCTTGTGTGTGTGTGTACTATTTGTGGTCCTCACAGACGTACTGCACCCATTGTTAGCTAGTGTTAGCCCTAGAGAAGTGGCCTTAATTGCCCTTTACCTGTATTATTTTTTTTTTCGGAAATTGTATAGATTCTGTTGGATTTCATATTTTGGGGTAAATTTATTTTATTAGTACATAACTTACAGAGACTTCCATAGTTGCATGTGAACCTACTGGAAAGATTGTTCCAGATATATATTCCTTTAAATGTCTGGCAGCTTGCACTGGGCTTATATAATTTCTGTAACTTTGGTACTGTACATCACAGTTTATAATGCACTCTTCATGAATTCTGGATTTGCTGTGACTGCTAGACAGTGTGCCTATACTGCTGGGCAATTCTGTTTTGTGCCAAAATATTCTAAGTTCACTGAGGCATATTTCCATATTACAGGCTTATCTGAAACTTTTGCAAACATATCGGAAAAATGTGCTGGATTCTGTGAATGTTACGGAATCCATCCCAATATCATCAACCCAATGACTAGGGCAATGATAAAAACAATTTAAAAATAACAAAAATGTAATAGTTGATCACAGATTGACAGAGAATGAAAATATTTATTACTTTTATTATTACCGGCACTAAGTGCTTTCCTTCCCAGTATAGAGAACTTTATCAGACAGCTCCAAAACATGAATAATTCTCATAAATAGCAAAACAAAATCAACACAAGGGATCTATAGTTAATGCAGATAAAAAAGCAATAAAATAATACATAAATACACTCAGTATTTTAACAACACCCTCAGTGCTTCAAAGCTTTTGTTTTTAATTTATATTTAAAATTATCATTCAAGTTTGTTTTTACTGACAAATTAAAGTGTTTGCCAATAATATTCCCAACAATCTTAAAATGTTTCTAATGCATTTGCATAACAATTAAAAGTTATTGCCAATGCATTCTCATCTATTCAGATGAAGTAGTTTGTTACTGGTGGTAGTGCTCACACTTATGTTTTAGTGACCTACAGAGAAATATGGACAAATTAAAAAGGCAGCTTTGGGACAAAGTATATCTAGATATATGTTTAATATGAGCAGCATGCCCCATTGTCTTCATATTATGCAGCTCCCAAAAAGGAAAAAAGGAGTTATTAAAAGAGTGGCAACAACTCATAGAGAAGTTTGGAATTGGATATGCACAGCTTTTAGAAAAGTATAATAAAAGTAAAAATATATAACTTGATATAATGCAAACCGAATATGAGTACTTAAAAAACAAGTCTATGTAGCCATCTCACAACAAATAAAAAACAGACCCGATGACTGTGAAATTAAGCAAGCTAGACTCTGAGTTATAGAATAACAAGGAGGAAATATGTATTTGGATCACAGTGATTCTAAAATAATACAAACTGCTATTAATGGAATGAAAACAATGCAGTACAAAATGAAGACAAGACAAACGAAAATTCTTTTTTCAGAGATGAGTCCCAAAACCAGTCACAACAGGCAAATAGATTGACCAATCCAGATTAGGAGTACAGAGGATCTAGAGGCCCTAGACAGGTATACCACTACTGATTCACAACTATCACATATATCAGCAGGACCAACCAAATTGAAGTTGCAAAAAACAATGACCTACAGGGGAGACATAGAATAATCAATCTTAGAGAGAGAGTACTGCGGTGGTGGTGCTGCGGTAGTGTTGTCGCCTCACAGTAAGACGTTGTCCTGTTCTATTCTCAGCTAGAGCGTCTTCTGTGTGGAGACATGCATAAATGGACGTTTTAGGTTGTGCGTCAGGGCCGGCAACTCGGCACGTAAAAATCTACTGCCAATCATTAGCGGACCGGAGTTCCGCTGTGACGACTCCTAACCGGGAAAAGCCGAAAGACACAATAACAACAAGAGAGAGGGACAAGATTTCAAGAAGAACCACAGTGGCATTCACACAGCACAGAGTGCAGATAAGTCAGGAATGGCAGAAGTACTTTAACATGACACACTGGTAAACACTAATAGCATTTTAATGGTCTATAAATGTTGAATATTTATAAGTTTTTACTGAGACACAACATGGATTTATTAAATAAAGGCTTACATTTTATATCAATGAAACAGGCAGGATTACATGCAAAAGTTACAACTGTAAACAGAGCATTATAACTTTATTGAAATATCCACCTAAGAAAAAAGGCATTTAATTTGACTGCAAATGACAGCAATTGGCTGGAAAATGTTAAGAGTAATGAAGACAGATTTGGGGCTATATAGTAATCATGGGCACTGAGCATTATATTAGGATATAAATAAAATATCTGATAATGGATTTTATGAAAATGGTCACTAGGACTACAACATGTGGGACATTAAAGTGTAACTGAAACAGTTACTTTTTTATTAGATGGTTTAATAAATGAAAATATGTTTGATTTTGATTATTAAACATCTAAATTTAGGATATGTTTTGTGTGTGTGTGTGTGTTTGTGTATATATAGGGTCTATATCATAATGTCGAATGCTGACAAGTTCGAAGTACTAAACTTCGAATTTGAAAGTTTGAAGTGTAAAAATGTTGAAACGTATAACGGAGATCACCATAGATTGCGAGGAAGGGAAGATTTCCCTTTACTGCACTGTAGTGCGATCTCGGAGTTGGTATATTTAAGTAGCGGGGGGGTGGGGGTGCAGGGGGGCTTGCCTCCCTGCATAGAGTGTTTTTTTTGTTTGTTTGTTTTGGGTTTTGAGTGTTTTTTTTTTTTTACATTAGACATTTTTAAACTTCAAACTTTCAAGTTCGAAGTTGTCAGCATTCGACAATCTGATATAGACCATATAGATATATATATATATATATATATATATATATATCTATATACCACATGGGGGGTGCAGGGGAGCTTGCCCCCCCTGCAAAAACATATTTTATTTGGGGTTTTTTTTTTGTTTTTTTTAACGGTTCGTTTCACTGGTATTCGCAAAAGTGTACTTTTGTTTAAGTGCACTTTCGCGTAAGTGGGCCTCTACTTTTCTTTTTCGAAATAATGAAATTTCGACAAAGAAAAGTAGAGTCACATATGTGTGTGTGTGTGTGTGTGTGTGTACACACACACACACACACACACACACACACACACACACACACACACACACACACACACACACATACACACACACACACACACACCACACAAGACAAAGTTCTAAAAGTACTATCAAAAGCTAAAAAAAAACTTTACTTATGGGTCCTCACAATATTCTGAATGCATCTTAAACAGCATAAAACTTGATTCAGCCATACCCCTAGCAACACTGTTCAGTTTCATTCTCCATACAGCCTTTGTGCTTAACACTGGCTAGCAGCCCACACACGTTGAACCAGTCTAAGGACTGCTGAGCTGTATAAGCCTAAATTCAGATGCTGCATCTAACAAAAGACCTTTAGCCAGTAAAAAATCAAAAACACTCTTACTAATAGGGTAGACTACCGTGACTAAGAAAAAAACTGAAACATGAGAGATAGGCTGGGCAAAATGCATCAAATAATATGAGACATATAGCAAATAGCAAAGAAAAAATAATTCTAGTACATTACTCCTATCAAAGTTTGGTCTTAAAGTAAGGAGATGTCACTGTGGACCAGTCTTAAATATAGTTCAAATGTATAGGAAAATGGCCTTTCATAATCAGATGCTTGACTTGGTCATTTAAAAACCTGAGGTTATGAAAAAGCTACAGATATGATCAATCCCTTGGCAAAAGTCTGACACTTTTAGCACTACGTAGGTCTTTATATTTGTCTGTCTCACTTTCTCCCCAGGCCTTCACTGAAAATAGGCTCTGTCCTAGTCGGACTTTCCCAATCAACAAATGTTAAATAAATAAATATCAGCATCAAAGGAAATGCACTTTTCTTGTCATGGAAGAGGAGAGCATTCTACCACACTCTAGCCGAATGCAAGAGGGTAGATTGCAGGAAACACAGACTGTAGAAATAAAGGTATGTGCTGTGTTGCACCTCTATGAATTTATGAATTTGCCTGCACACACAGTCACACGCACTATGATGGATTTTATTGCCATTATGTGGTACGGATGCCATGCTGGAGAGACAGTGTCAAATCCAGGAAAATATAGAAGACAGGGCTGGTGACTTTACAGCAGGAGAAAAAGAGCACTTGGTCTAGTGTCACTTAACTTTCAATGTTCAGCTAGCCCTGAGCACCTTTGTAATGGTCAGACCAGTTCATGCATGATGGACTCTTCCTGTCAGCTGTAATCCAGTAATTTGTGTTTGCAACATTTGCTAAAGTATTTATAGTGTATGGATATATAATAGACAGCACTCTCAGTGCCCTGTTTCATGTTAGCATTATAAACAAACAAGTCACCACTAAATTCTTTGTCCTCAGTAGCTCCTGCTAGTATGCTTCAGTATTAGGGAATTGTAGTGTACCCACTATAAACAGGTCTAAGGCAAGGAATGTAATAAAAATGTATTACCAAACAGTTTCCTATCTGAAGCCTGCTTCTAAAGAGTAAATTTCTTCATGTTTTCCTTATGGATAGTTGTTTATGTTATGTTTGTCTGTAATGGTGGTACCCCACTTACAGTCGTCAGTATTAAATTTCTACTAGTTTAGTCAGGGAAATAGTAAAAAAACACAATATAAAATAATATTAGGTCAAAAACTGACTTCTGAGGTCCTCATGCAATGGTTCTGCATTTGTAGATCCTAATCCAGTACAATTACCCTATGATGTATCTCTGTTAGTCAATTCTTCACCTGATTTGAAATATAAGTGCCACTGTTACATCTTCTAAATGGCTATAAGATGTTAAAATGAGGGAGGAAGTCAAAGGCTTTGCCTAAGTATTTGTATACCACTGCAGGTGTGAGGCCCATATAATTTGCTAGACTGTCATCAAATTGTACTAAAGCAGATAAGGCAGACTGATTTCTAAGGAATTCATACTAAGTAATGACCAACCCAATACCACATTGTCTTGTCTCCATTAGTATACTAACTATTCTTTAATTGCAGCATTTTCTCAGAACTGATGTAAGACTGATAGGCCTTTATTTTTCTATCATTTTATTACCTAACTTATGAAATGTAACAACAGCAGGCTCTTTCCACTGATTAGAAATGTATCCTGTTTGCAGAATACTGTTGTATAAATACATCAAATATCAACAGAAACCATATGATCAACTTTCTGAAAAGCCAAACAATACTAAACAACACAAATCTACATTTTTACAGGGGTGGGCTGCACCCCCCACACTGCCTTACATATTATATATACCAAATCTGAGATTGCACTACAGTGGGGAAAAGGGTAACTTCCCAATCCCCATTGAATGTGATCTTCATTCAAAGGCTTCAGTTTTTCAGAAAGTCGATCATATGGTCTCGACTATATGCCATTCGACTTTCTATTGACTTGATCTTCTAAACTGAACCCAAAAAAAAAAAAATATATATATATATATATATACACACACACATATATATATATATATATATATATATATATATATATATATATAACATAACAGTTGCAGCACAGTATCTGTAATGTCTAACAACACTAATTAAAACAGCAGTAACATTATATTGCCCCAGAGAAAAGGTGTTTATAACATTGTTACATGATCTAAATTTATACCTGGGCAGGAGCAATCTAAAATGGCAAAGAATATAGCATTTTCACATTGATTCGGAGGCCTTGATCCTGCTATTTCATTAGGAAGATACTTCCAAACACCCTCAAATCTTTTTGTGAAAAAGATATGTAGTTCATATCTTCGGATAGTGCACTGTTAGTCTATTATCTCTCTCTCTCTTTCTCTCCTTTATTTTTGAGGTGTTACTCATTCAACTCTTTAAATACCCATGGGGTACTTAAAACTTTCTACTGTGTTCCATTTTTGGTTTCCTTTCTTCATGACTACATATATTTAAGCTCTTCTGTGCTAATGTGCAGGAAGCATCATTTTTGTTGTCATTCTTTGAACTTTAATTATTAACAGGTCTCATTGATGAGAAAGAAAGACCTTAAAATGTGAACCACTATAAGGTAATTTGAATGTTGCACTGGGAAAGTAAAAACCAGAAGAGCAAATACTCCTCAATGCATATCAACTACTGGGCCTCAACACCATATGAACCATCAAAAGCATTCTGGAACATAAACTGAATTATACATCTTTTTACTAAAAAAAAAAATATTCTGTTAATATATTTGTGTACATTTTAATACTGGATTTTTATTTCTCCTGACAGGCAGGTACAGCTTGACTCTTTCAGCCCAGTGCTGAAGTCTATCTATTTGGTGTGTTAAAGGTGCGATTTTTACCAATGGTATTTTATCCAGCTGCCTTGTGCTGAAATTTTATTAACTTTCAAATGGTGCTCTTTATTTGGTAACATCCTTAGTTGATGCTTCTTGCATTTTTTTTCTAAACAATTTTTAGTAAATATCAGGTGTTTGAGCAATATTTTTCAAGGTACTGCCTGGCTTAACTTCAAATCAGCTAGGATTTCCAAACATGACGTAGTACCCACCACCCACCACTGCACCACATTTTAGTTACTTTCATTGTTCAAATCTGACTTGGCAGGCATTGCACAATCCACATATCCCTTCCCCACATACTACTAGTTCCAAGACTCATTAGGCTTCAATTTATAGTGTGTCTTTATTTTTATTTTAAAGTAGATGTGTCAGATTTCATCCTTTGCGTTATTAACTGTGTCATTTAATGTCCGGCTAATTCTTTAGCTGAAGCTTCCATTGATGTCTCAAGGGAACAAGTAGTTTTAAAAAGTATCGGTTGGGTTAACCTTAACTTGCCATGATTTATGAAAACAAGCTAGCACCCGCAACTGTTGCACATTTTTCTTTCTTTCTTTTTTTTTTTTTTCAAATATTGTAAAACCTTATCTGCTACTGTATTAAAGATGAATTCATGATCAAACCCCCACATAACCTGATTTAGTGATTAGGCTTCAACTTGTTGGATTTCTGTTTTTCATTTTAAGGTATATTGTTCATGTTTTATATCTTACTTTTGTTTTTATAACTGTATTATGGACTTCTGATGACACATTTTCAGCAATGAGTGAGAACTTTATATTTTCCACCAAGGAGGATCCAGTGAAGCTGGCTGATGGAAAGTGCCCTAGACAGGTAGGAAATTGCTTATCTCCTTTTAGGGCAATCACGCTGGGTCAAGCCCTGGTTATATTGCAAACAGATCAGTCCCCTAACAGATTCAGTAACCCATTACAATTTTGTAACTGGGATAGTCTGAAGTTTTTTTCTTTTCTCTAAATTACTACTATTTTAATAAAAAGGGTGCACACAATAGATTAATCCCATAAAAGTGGATGAACATGTGTTTCCCCTTTTTTATCACATTGCCATGACTCAGACAGGAATTACTGTTTCTTCAAAAACAAAAACTTTCCTATGAAACAATAAATTGGAAAAAAAAGACAGTCCCAAAAAACTGGACTATCCAATGCTGTATGGCCACATAAAAATGGGCAGAAAAACTGTCCCCCTTAAATCTATGGTTATTATTTTTTAATTAGATGTTTTTTAATTAAATATATTGAAGCACCATACAAACACAGTGTTCAAATATGCTAAGGCTCCATAAAGTGGGCAAATAATTCTCTCCTAAACATATGTGCATTATCATCTTTCAGTTTAATCAGGGACGGCTTGTGCTAGTGGGCTGCAGGACTGCAGCCCCCCCCCAGCTGTAAACAAAGAAGATAAAATAAAAACAAAATAAAAAAATAAATACAAAAATAAAAACGTGAAAAAAAAAGTCTGGAGTATGTGCACAGAATCCAGACTGTCTCACCAGCAGTCTGAATTAGGAAGAGAACATGTAGAAGCACTATCCCAGAAATGTATGCAGTTACAACTGCATAGACTTGAAGGGGGATCGGACTGCAATGTCTGCAGGCTGGGTAGCACCCAGCTTGCTGCTCTCGTGGGAAGGACTTACTCTCATTGTCATGTGCTAGATGGAAGGACATGCTTAGATGCATTTTGTGGATGTATTTGTTTTATAGAGTGGATGCATGTATGGGCTGTTACAACTTGCGGTAAGGAATACAAGGGTGGGTGTGTGTGTGTGTGTGTGTGTGTGTGTGTGTGTGTGTGTGTGTGTGTGTGTGTGTGTGTGTGAAATGCCCCAAGTGCTATAGTGTGGTGGGTAGAGAACAGGCTTGAACCCCGTTCCTGGGCCCAGGTGGCATGAGCCTGAATTCCCTACCCACCACCATTTGTGAAAAATTTGTAGATTTTTCCCTCATACTTGTTCTGTTCGTCATAAAATCTGTGGTTTCTATAGTTTTGTGTCCTTACAAAGTCAGTAGTGCATTGGTGCAGTGGTAGTATTGTTGCCTGACAGCTACAATTTCTCTGGTTTGATTCTTGGCTGGGGTGCCTTCTGTGTGGAGTCTGCATGTTCTCCCTGTGTTTGTGTGGGTTTCCTCTGGATGCACAAAGACATGTGTCTGGAGTGTTTCTCCCTGGGTCTCTGCTGAAAATTGGCTTTTGTTCCAAGTCAGACTTTCCTGGTTAACAAATGTTAAATAAGAATGACATGCATTTGACTTTCAGACTTCATATTCTTCAGAAAGTACATGGTAACACAAAAGCTTTTATTATAGCAATTTTCTAAGTTTATAAGATGGATATTTGAAATTTGTCCATATTTTTAGAACTGTATTCCGCCATTATTGGCTTCATCCAGGTTTTTTTGTGCTAAGGTTGAGAGCTATGGTAAGAACTGAATTCACTGAATATGTTTGGGGCTGTATTCTCCCATTACTGGCTTTGTCCAGGTGCTTTTTTGCTAAGAGGTTGAGAGCTATGGTGAGAACTGAATTCATTGAACGTGTTTGGGGGCTGTATTCCCCCATTATTGGCTTTGCTCAGGTGTTTTGTGCTATGAGGTTGACAGCTATGATAAGAACTAAATTCACTAAATGGTAGCCATTTAAGTTTCAGTCTTCCTTTCTTTCACAAAACAGCTGATGTGGCATAGGGGGTATGTTGCTCTGACTGTTTTGCACAGGGTCCTGGGTTCAAGACTTGGCAGTGAAATGTATGGTGGTAACACAGCATTTTATTCTAGCAACTTTCCAACATTATACAAGCAATGTTTAAAATGTGTCTCTGGTTTTTGGGCTTTTTCCCCCCGCCGCCAGTAAATGTTAGCTTTTTCCAGATTTCTTGTGCTGCAAAGTTCAGAGATACAGCTGAGTGAGTAGATTTTACAAGGAGCTGAGAGCTGCAGGGGAGCAAAAGTTTAGTGCTGCTTATGCTAAGTCTGCTTGCATTGGTAATAAAACAACAGGTAGTGTACTTACTTTTGATGCTGAAGACTGTGGGTTCTACTCCCACAGCAGATAGATGCATTGCTCCACCAGTAAATGTTAGCTTTTTCCAGATTTCATGTGCTGCAAAGTTCAGAGACACAGCTGAGTGAGTAGATTTTACAAGGAGCTGAGAGCTGCAGGGGAGCAAAAGTTTTGTGCTGCTTATGCTAAGTCTGCTTGCATTGTTAATAACACAACAGGTAGTGTACTTACTTTTGATACTGAAGACTGTGGGTTCTACTCCCACAGTAGATAGATGCATTGCTGATACTGTGCTGTGTTGCAAAGGGGGTGGATGCTGCACTCCTTTTTGGCAATGATACCTAGTAACTTTGAACCTGTTATCAGTTTGCCATCCATTCTCTATTGCAATATTACTAGCGTATCATTTTTTAATGTAAGATAGGTAATTTATTCCTCAAGGGCAACAGGCACTTTATTTGTAGATGAAACAATGAAATATAAAGTTGTTTGCTAGCAGCAACATCTTCATTAGTTACAGATCTCTTTAATGTGGAATTATTTAGATGACTTTTACTTCTTCAGAGATTGTGCATATGTACTGATACTGGTGGACTGTAGAAGTTTGAGTAGATTTTTATGATGGAAATGTTCTGAATTGGGCAGTTTTGTCATTATTGGTGCATGCATGTTGCTTCATTGTTTACTGGAAAAATGTTCAAAACAATAAATTTAAAATGCCCTCTAAAACTGTACTGTATTTAATTTAATACACTCAGGAATGTGTATGAAAGAGCAGTGTATTTTTCGTATGAAAGGGGCCTGTGATTTGAAAACACCCCAAACCCAAAGTTAATCTTTATCTACCACTGGCAAAATGTATTTTATTTGAATGTGGGTTTCAATGCTGTTTCAATGAATGTGAGTTTCAAGGGCAGAGAAGTTTTAATGCTAAGTCTGCTTTCATTATGAGACTGCATTGCTTTGTTTAGCAGATATCTATCAGTGTTTGCACTGTAAAATGCAAAATAAAACTTTCAAATGAAGTCCAAATCATCGCAGAAGCAAAGCAGTATGCATATTAGTGTTTATGGTAAATGGGGTGAAATAGCCAAGTAATGGTTCATTGGAATGGTTGCAGGGGGGGAGGCTCAATTCGACCATGATTTTGTGAGGGGTGAAGGGCGGCAAACTCAAAGGCAGCCCCAGCTGAACTATACCTCTCAACTGTCCATATTTTTGCTTCTTATTTTTGGTTTGTTCCTCATAAAATTTGTGGTTTTCTGGCAAATCATTTAAGAATTAAGTCACTAAATAATGACAGACACTAAGTTTCAGACTTCATAACCTTCAGAAAAATGCATGCTAAAGCAAGACCTGTTATTCGATCAACTGCCTCAGTTTATACAAGAGCAATTTTTAGTACTGTTTATATGTTCCCCCAATATATTTGGCTTTGTCCAGATTTCCATCATTAACAGGTTGAGAGGTACATGCAAATAAATTGCTTTATAGAATTAGGAATATCCAAACCTCTCAACTGTTCCCGATTTTTGGCTCAAAATGTTGCTCTTCCCCTAATAATCCCTCCGCAAAAATGGCAATTTTGGAAGAAAACACGGAGGGTTTACAATTAATAAATAACTGTAATAATCAGAGTTATAGATTACTTTTATTTCAGAAATGCATGTAGAGTCTTTTATTTTGTCAGCTGCTCAAGTTAACAGTACTAATATTAAAAAAGTGTCCCTTCTTTGACAGGTTCCCAGCTGTATTTTGTGACTATTTTATATTTTTGCATCACATGTTTGGTCCGTTTTTCATAAAATCGTGGGGTTTTTTTTGGCAAATTAGTAGCAAATCATTAAAGACTATAGTTAGAAAATAATGACAGACATTTCAGTTTCAGATTTCATACCCTTCAGAAAATTCATACTAATGCAAGACCTACTATTCTATTATCTTTCTAAGTTTATAAGAGCAATATTTAAAACTTGTCCTTATTTTTTGGCCTTTGTCTCACTTCTATGTATGGCTTTGTCCAGATTTCTTGCTCTGAGGTTGAGAGGTATGACAAATGTGTCAAGGCCATCACAGTCAGCCAGAGACATTTCAAATTGTGACAGACTTGTTGCACCCCACTCCGCCATGTAGTGACTCTAGATGTGTCCTAGCAAGGCAAGGAGCAGTTATGCAGTGTAAATGTGCAGAGTATCCCCCCATCCAAGGTAGACACAAGTACTACAGTGGCTTTTCATCCGTCCTTGATTTTGTAGATGTTCTGGTTTCTGTCATATTTTATACTGTTGATTTATGCTTATTATTATTCAGAAAGTGCCTGTTGCTCTGTGTTTAAGTAGCAATACTTTAATGACCATCAGGTAAACTTGTCTGAGATTGTAAGATGCAAGTAAGTTTTAATAAGCATACTGTTAAAGAATTTCCAACATTGAAAGCCTTTCTGTTGTTGCCATGCAGAGAATACTTACATAACTAGATAATGTATAAGCCTTGGGTACTGAAATGCATATGACAGTATTTGTAATAAAGGACAGGATTACATTATTTTAAGAAGCTCATTACATTTGTTGGAGACTTGCAGTCATCTTTGCAGGCTTTACCTACAAACTAAACAGAATGCCAATCTATTGTGTGGGGTCCATAACCTGTGCAGTAAACACTAATACATGAGAGAGATGCAATTATACAGCCAAACTGGAGGCTAAGCTCTCTCAACCCAAGACTGGACCAGATAGTCAAGAGGAGAAGGGAATTACTTGCATCACACTACCAGTCTCACATAGACCTATGAAACCAGCACCAGCAAAAAAACACACATAAATACACGAAAACATACTTGGAGACTCAAAATAAAAATCTGCAAAAACAACAGAGACCTCCAAAGCAGACATCCAAGCAACCCCCATCCCCCAACACAAACCATGAAACATACTTCACAAAACCAGTGTGCCACGCAATCACAGCCCTTAAAGCAAAATGACATACCCAGTACACTAGTAATAGGTGACTCTATAGTCAGGCACAATTACATCCCACTCACTAGGCTGAACAAGGAGAAGGTTCCCGTTAGCTGCCTGTCGGGTGCCAGGATCCACCACATAACACAAGCACTCAGGTCACTCCAGAACAAGTACAAATATGACTCTGTCATTGTCCATGTTGGTGTGAATGACCTAAACCGTACCTCCCTGGACTACATGAAAAGAGACATGGAAGAGCACTCTGATCACGTAGCCCAGGCTGGTATGACCCTGACCCTGAGTAGCATCCTGCCCTCACCAAGAATGATACCACAGTATAAAGAAAAAAATATCAATTTCAACAATTGGCTAAGCTTCTGGTGTCATTCAAAGGGGATCCAGTGTCTGTTAGCCTGGGATGACATGCTCGACAAGCCACATTGCTTTGCTAGAGATGGCTTGCACCTGTCACCCTTAGGCTTTCGAATACTGGTCAAGGCTCTTGCCACCCCCATAGTGCCTTTTTTAGGCAAGACTCAAAAGACAAACCCATGTCATAAATAGCACATGTAACAAAAAACTGAGGGTAATGCTACTCAACGCCAGAAGTCTAAACCTCAAAATGCATGCACTTGAGGCACTCTTCAGTATGGAGAAAATCGATATATGTGCAGTAACAGAAACCTGGTTTAAGGCTCTAGAGAGCACCCCAGCACTACCAGGCTACAACTCTACCATACATTTTGGCCACAAAACCTGGACCAAAATACAAAAGGCAGGGGTGTGTCCATATTCATCAAGGATACCCACACCTCCAGGTTAGAGGCACAGCTTGATGCTTCAGAGATCATCCATGTGCAGCTAACAATGGGCAAAACTGCAGTTCAAACTGTAGCTTGCTACAGATCACCCACCATGTCCAAGGACCCCCATTCCACATTTCTGGAAACACTGGGAAACATAAAGGTCCTACCAAACACCCTGATATTGGGTGAGTTCAATTACCCAAACATTAACTGGGAGAAGTACTCAAGTACTAACTCCTTTGCCCAACATTTCCTAGAATTTATACACTCAAATGCCCTGGATCAACTGGTCAACACCCCCACCACACGTGACAGCATATCGCATCTGGTCATCACCAACATGTTCGACCAGTGTTCCACACCAGAGGTCGACCCCTTGCTGGTTAGATCTGACCATAAACTAATCACTCTGGATATCCACATTCCTCCCCCACCCCCGGTCAAAGAAACCACCATGAAAAACTTTTCAAAAGCAAACTTCACATTACTTAAGACCGAGGTGGAAAAAGTTTCAAAGCCCCCCATGCCAAAGGATAACACTGTCCAAGGTGCAAAATCCTTTACTACTGCACACTACAGACATCTACAAGAATGCATGGATCATGCTATCCCAAGACTCACTCCTCCAAGAAAAAGAAACCAGTCTGGTGGACTCCTGCCATAAACAAGCTATACAATAGATGGAGGAAACCAGTACAGAAAAGAGTAAAATCCCAAGAAGGGAAGACATCCCTGATCAGTATCAGCAGGAAACTACAATCCCTCATAAAATCATCCAAGGCTAGCTTCGAAAAAAAATTGCCAAGGACTCCAAAGATAACCACAAGGTATTCTTTAGCTATGTCAAGAATCTAAGTGGCAATTCTCAGATCTGCTCGGCATTAGTGCAGAATGGCACAAAATACACTGAACCGACTGATATTGCCAACATCCTGGCAGACAGGTTCAGTGCAAACTTCACCCCCCTCTCATCCCCAAAACGGCCCATAACAATACCAGAAGAATGTAGAGCCCCTGAAATCACAGACACTCAGGTTAAAACAGCCCTCTCCAAAGCCAAAAACACAGCATCAATGGGACCGGACGGTGTCCCCAGGCTGTGGCCTACATGAGCTCAAAGATGAACTAACCCCTCACCTAAACACACTGTTAAAACTCAGCCTCTCCACAGGCTATGTGCCCATAGAGTGGCACACAGCAACGGTTATTCCACTCCACAAAGGTGGAGCCACAACAGACCCCAGGAACTATCACCGTATAAGCCTGACTAGCTTGGACTGCAAGGCTATGGAACGCATCATCATGGATATCATAAACAGAGACATTGGGAGCCTCCAAACACTGGACCCTACCCAGTTCAGCTTTGTTAAGGGAAGATCATGCCTCCTAAACCTGGTGGACTTCTTTGAGACAGTTACCAAGGCTATAGATGAGGGAAAGGTGGTACACACAGCCTAAATAGACCTCACAAAGGCCTTCAACACCATTTCCCATTCAGGTATTAAAGACAAGCTCACCAGCTTAAACATAAACCCCTATGTCATGAGATGGGTTGCCAACTGGCTCACGGACAGAACCCACATGGTAAGAGTTGCAGGAGCCAGGTCTGACTCTAAACCAGTTGCAAGTGAAATTCCCTGGGGCTCAGTCCTAGGACCCCTCCTGTTTGGCATATACTTCTCAAAGGTACAGGCAAGCACAGAAGGACTATGGCTGACCAAGTTCACAGACAACTGCAAACTAGGGGCTATAACTGACTCTCCGGCAGACACAGGCATCCTCCAAAAGGGTCTCACTGAGACAGATACCTGGTGTCAAAACCATGGCCTCAAGCTAAATGCCAAAAAGTGCATAGTCATCCCCTTTAGAAAAAACAAAGTATCCACAAACTACCACATAGGTGGTAGCCCTCTAAATACGGAAGAAGTAATAAGGGCTCCGGGGACCCAAGTAGTAATTTATTTTTTCATGCCTCATGCCTCTCCTTTGATAATCACATTGCCAAAGCAGGTAGAAAATCCTTTCATGTGGTCCACCTAATCACAAAAGGGTTTGCATCCAGATCAAAAGAGGTCATTGTGCCCCTCTATGCATCACTCATCAGACCCATCATAGAGTAAACGCCCCATTTGGGATGTACCTTACAAGATACCTGCAACAGCTGGAAAGACCACAAATGTACCTCACCAAGAGGATCATTGGCCTCAAACTGATGCCCTATGCAGCTCGACTGAAGAAACTCCAGCTGTACTCGGTTGCATACCGCCTACTCAGAGGTGATCTCTGCCTGACAAACAAGGCCATGTCCAACCCGGAATTGATGGACATGCTCCACCTAAAGAAAACCATATCCCCTCGAGCCACACGGTCTATAGATCTAAACCTCACCACAACAATAAATAGGATGTGCTGGATGGATAGATTCCTGTCCCAGAGACTTCCTTTGCACTGGAACAAGATTCCAATCTACATTAGGCAAAGCTCCTCGCTAACCCTCTTCAAGAGAAACCTTGACGAGTGGATGTGAAACAGAAAGTTTATCCCAGGGATCAATTCAATGGCTCTACTGGACAGAGGCACAGGGAACTAATCTAAAGGGGCAGCGAAAGCCAACACATTCCGGCTAGACTTATAAATGCCTTCAGGCAGATAGCCTACTACCTATCTATGAACCTATGTATGTTGAGCTTGTTTCTTGTTTGCTTTTCATTTTTTACTTTGATCATGTTTTCCCCATGAAACAAGTAGATAGTTGTCATCAAGCAGCAGGTCTTTTTTGGATAAGAAACATTTTTACAAGTGAGGGTATCACAGAGATTGCTACTTTCAGCATGTTACTTGGTACTTTAATAAAGCTGAATATAAATTATAATTAGAACTGCAGTGCAAGGAGAAGTGGTCTGAATTGAGTGCTGCTTGTTTTTCTTATACTTGATTTTGACTGGCATTTCAGTAATGTATTTAAAAAGTAATTTATTTTTTCATGCCTCACAACTTTTTTGTTTCCATCTAGATATTAAGTAAGTTGTCATGCAGCCAATGCACTGAAATATTTTTTTCTTCTACACTTCATTTTGTCTTGACTGGACTCTCATAATGATGGTTTGGCATCCAGGGCAGCGTATTTAAATAAAGTTACAGTTTTTGCGGTTTTGAGCATAGCTCCTCCCCTTTCTAGTTTGCCACGCCCATTCCCATTGACCCCACCCATTCAGCTGTCTCCTGCAGCCCCCCTCTTTGATTTGAAGTCACCAACTACCACGGAGTTTAATATATTGAAGCACCATACAAGAACAATGCTTAAATAATCAGGCACAAAAGGGCAGTTTTATGATAATGCTCTAACTGCATTTAACTGTATAAGGACAGAGAGGGGTACTAAGTCTGGTCACAATCGGTAAAGTCCAGGAGTTATCATAATTGTTAAATATTGGCCATTAAAACCACTTCCTTGATTGGCTGACTACCATTTCACAGGCTTCCACACTATGTTAATTAGGTTTTCCAACCACAGCTTCTGATTGGCCCTCCTAAGCTACTCCTCTTGGCTGTGTAATTTTGAATGATACTACTGAAAATTTAAATAATGACACGTTTTAATTCTGCCTCAGATGTGATGAAGTCTCTTAGGAGGCGAAAGTGCTCATCCAGGCTATAAACAATAATATCCATTTTAAGTCTAACAAAAATCTGGTCCATGTATTTCTTATAATCACAACTTGAGTTTGTTTTAATCTACTAAAGGTGCATGTCAGTAACGAACTAGGAACTATTCCATCATCTAAGAACACTCTCGGCTGTATCCCTATATTTTTATTTTTTACTGATGAGAAAGAAAGGATCAAGCATTCAGCAATGGAACTTCTTCCTGTAATGGAGGACTGCAGAAGGTGGTCAGTGTAGTGAAGACCCTGAGAGAAAAGGTTCAACACTGCAGAAAATGTTGCTATATTTATGAATCTTGCAGACATATCTCATCACTGACAGCTTCACCATCTGAATGAGGGTGAAGAAGAGATGTTAGCATTTACAGAAATTCCACGGCTCACAACTTACAGCACCTTTACTTTTATCTCAGTTTACAGCTGGTTGTAAGGTCAATAAGTGCCATCTCTCCAGTGGTTAGATGATATGTTATGCAAAAGAAAGCTATGACTATGAATAATATAATATATAATATAATAGAGCTGAATCTAGTGGCATTACTCTCGATGATGCTATGTGGCATAGAGGGATAAAACGCAGACTATGACCCAAACGACCTGAGTTTGACTAGCTGCTCGGTTGCTAGAAGAGCCAGGTGAGGGGTAAGAATGAGTTGCTTTGTTGGCTTGTTCAACCCAGGGAGAGAAAGATGGTGGTGCTACTCAGCTGTCTGCAGGTTTGCATATAAAAAGTGGCTGTATGACTTGGGGATAAGCTTGGTCACCTCCTACAATGTTTCAGTAGCTCTCAAGAGGCAGTCTTAGAAGACATTGGCCACATCTGGAAGACAGCATAGGACATCTCTCACTGATGTGGGTTCATATGTCAGACACCAAGGGTAGGATAATGGACCTAATAGCAATGCCCTTAAAACTTGCAGTCGGAATAATGCAAATCTGCTAGGATCAGATGGCCTTTAGTTATTGGTTCAAGGACAAGCAACACAAAACACCATAGTGCCACAGTCTGAGGGAAAGTCAGATTTATGTGGATCAGGTGATTATGTTGTCCATCTCCAGTAACAAATCAAGGATGGGATAGTGAGCAGAAGGCCCAAAGAGCACTCATGGCTGCCTCAGTGATAACCCATCCAAATTGCTCACCCCTGTACTGTACTTAGTAAATCCCTGGTACAGTGGATGACATGACATTTGTCTGACTGGACTTGATGGTCACAAAGATGTGGGACAAAATTAGAGGCTTAACTGTTTATTGGAAAAAAGTCAACAGAATAGATACATACTCTTTTCACAACAGTGTGCCCCATCCCATCTTTTCAGGAGCTGCAATATCCTTAATGATTATTACAATCACTCTGGTCATAACTGGGGTGGCCCAGCTCACAGCCACATAGTCTTGCAGCAATGTGAGTTCCCCCAGCTCACCCTTCTCCAGTCAGGTGGTGACTGGACTGTGAGCCCCCCAACTACAGTGACACTGATCCATGTCTCCCACGCCAATCCATGTGACATTTCACAATAAGTTATAAACTCCATTCATGTAGCAGGATAGTAATCAGACTTTCTTAACCCCCCCAACTCTATCTGTCCTGATTGTGACAATAATTTGAGTAATCTGCAATGTATAGCCTCTTGCCTCAGCTGATATGTCAGTGATCATCCTCTACAATACTGTACCTGGCAATAAATTAATTCATCCCTCCACAGCAGCACATCTCTTCCCCAAGTCTCACAGTCCTTGCGGTCCATATGGAACTGTCCTTGTGCACTGCACCAGCCAGAAGTACTGATTGTGCACAGGCTATGGAGATGCACAGTTACTCTCTCTCCAAAAAGCTTACATCAGCAACATCATATTTGGTGGCCAATTCAGCACAAATCAAAGCTGAGTGTACTGTAATGTGACTGGCTCTATTCTGCTATAACACAGTGTAACCAGCTTTGAGAGTTTTCATCAAGCCCTTGCTTATACAAACCTCTATCCATCTTTACTTTTCCACTGTTTTCCATTGCTCTGAGAGTTTTAGGATGAAGGTATCACAACCCCTATTCCTCTGAATTCTTCATGGTCACATCTCCCAAACTTGTAACAGCTCTACACACCATGAGCAATAATTTTAGAGTTCTGAGTAAAGTGTTCTGGGGCATCAGGTATCAGTGGGAAGTACCTCATCTACATGCATGGTGTTGTGATGACAGTATCATATATAGTTTCTGACTATAAATTTCATATTGGCCTAAGCAAAAAGTGAAGAATTGATAGCATTGCTTTCTCTTATATGATTCATAAAAGCACTATTAAAACTGAATCAGAAATATAACATTCATTTTCATTGCACTGAAAACAAGTGTTATTAAGTATTGTTCCTTAAACATGAAGTCATTTAAAATATCCCCAGTAACATGTTGTACATTATTAATGAATGCAATGTGAATTCTCTCTCTCTGTCTCTCTAATATACTGAAGTCTAATCCTCATGCTAGTGAAGCTGTTTATGTACATACATGTCTTCCATAAATCTTTTTCTTGAAACTTGACAGCTTGACAAGTTATCCTGCAGGCATCATAATAAATTTAAACTTTAACAGTATGCAAAATATGTTACTTAACTGTGTCATCTGCTGTACAATAAAATACATTTCATCAGATGGAAAATTTAGCATGGCAGACATTTCACCCATATAATTATTGTTTCCAGCAGAGCAAGAAGCTTTTAATCTAAATGGTGAAAATGACAAAATTATTGTTTGATGGACAACACTTTCCCTATGAATATGAAGCTTTAAGTTTGTAGATAATATGCCTACATGTAATTTGTGAACTATTCTTGCTGTATTTCCCAGATAACAAGTCTGCCCAGGTACCTGAAACTGCAAGTATTTCCAAAGATTTGCCATTTAATCTGACATGCCAAAAAATAATTTAAGGGATAAATGTACCTTTAAAAATGTAAGCAGAATATTAACAGATTAAAGAACAACCACACACTGAATACCTTTCCTCTTTCTAGAGTGCATTTCCTCCCTACAAAATGATGCAGACTCAGCCATAAGTAGCTACAGCATGACATTGCAGCTTTGCCCCTTGTGTGAAATTTATGTTCTAATCTGCTTCTTCAGAGTACAACATGTTGGGTTTGGTTGAAATCTTGCAATGCTTTCTTTAGATTTTTCCATGGACCTTATATATCACATTTTTAGATCTTTGGTTTAAGAAAAACCCATATAACAAGGCATTTGCATAATTTTCCTGCGTCTAACCCATTGTGGGCTCATGATGCTGCTGAGATGATGATGATTAACAGCCGTTTCACTTTGCAGTGTCATTCACATATAAAGACTGGCCTTTGGTCAACTAGTGACCTAGGCAAAAGGTCTCAACAGTGCCCCTCCAATACCATCCTATGCCCCCATTCTGGTCTGCATACACCATCTAGATTACTGGAAAAGCACCCCTACTAGAGCGGCGCCCTTGGCGGCCACCTAGCTGGCCTATACCTAAGGCCGTCTATGTTCACAGCCACCCTCTTCCACTCCTACTGGGGACATAATAAGCCTGTTAGGTCTTTAAGGATTTATGACTGTGCTACTGCATAGTGCCAGAGAGCAGTTGATGCTTGTAATTTATAACACCATAAAGCTAACCTACATGCTGGGTGTCACATTGGTTGCCCTGTTTCATGAGTTGCTGTTGTTATATTAAACTTTTCAGATTAACCCCTGTGTGGCTTGTTTCAGTACCTTTAGTGTAGGTCTAGGTAGCACTAAAAGAACCCAAGTATCACTTTGTGCTAGGGTAGGAATGAGTAGTCCTTATGGGTTCAGCTATTATTGAACAGGCTCTGCACGAGTACTTCAAAGTCAGGCATATCTATATTATCATCAATGGTTAAACCAATGAAAAGACAGTGTACTTAGTGAAAATGCTACTTCTAGACTACCAGGTAAAATTCAAAAGTTAAAATGAGAAAATCCTTCAGTGAAGCAAAAAAGACAAAAGTAAAGCAAACAAAATGAAAATAGTACAAAACCAGCAAAATATGCAGCATTGCTAAAGCAGATATTTTTGACAAAGGAACAGCAAATCAATAAAAAATAAAAAAGCCACTATACAACAAAACAACACAGAAGTAAAAACTCTCTCAAGAATGAGCTCCATCCCATTTGAATTCAGGATTTCAGAGTCAGAGTTTAAGACTTCGCAGCATACACACCTCAGCTATGTTTATTTCATTTTTTCCTATGTACTTTGTCAGCAACCTTAGTTCTACAGGGTAATGTGTCAGGAAACCCAAGAACAGTGGTTTCAGAAATATGATCTGCTTGGTGTAGCATCTGACATAACAGCAAAAAGAATGATTTGTTTGTCTTTGCTGGCGATAATGCCATAAAAGTATTAAACACATGTAATATAGTTAAAGAACAACAGTCTGTCCAATCTAGAATTAAAGTCAGTTTAAGCTATAAAAAAAAAAAAAAAGAATCTGCCGTATATTTAACATTTGTTTTCCATTTGAAAGCATTGCAAGATTTCAACCAAACCCAACATGCTGTACTCTGATGAAACTGAACAGAACACAGCTCTTGACCTCTTGGCATAAAAAATCTGAACAAAACCAAAAATAGTGGTGCCTCAAAGCCCCAAAATAGGGACACATTTTAAATATTGCTCTATAAACTTAGAAAGTTGTTTGAATAAAAGGTCTCATGTTACCATGCATTTTCTGAAGGAAATTAAGTCTGAAACTCAAATGATTGTGTGAATTCAGTCCTCACTGACTTGCCACAAAAAAAAAAACACTAATTTTATGAGAAACAGATCAAAAAAAAAAAATGAGGCAAAAATATGGACGGTTGAGAGGTACAACAAGTGTCTGTTGACTATTTGACTAAAGTGACACAAAAAGCATGAGTTTGGAGAGCTGCATGATTCATTGATGTCAAACAGAATTGTATGTGGTAGAAAGAATGACAAAGGAAGATGTAAACAGTTGTTGACATTTGAGTTAACCTCTGAAAAAAGGTGTGTGTGTGTGTGTGTGTGTGTGTGTGTGTGTGTGTGTGTGTGTGTGTGTGTGTGTGTGTGTATATATGTATGTATATATATATATAGAGAGAGAGAGAGAGAGAGAGAAGTAAATTAACCATTGTTCAAATAAAGGAGATTGTATAAGATATGGATGCAACTGCAATTAAAATAAGCAAAGATCTACCAAAAGTAAGCACATAAGGTTTGTTGGGGCACAGGGTAATTGGAGAAAAGGTACAATCTTGTATGGTAGTGAAAGGGCCTAGTAAGGTACTTTGTCATGATACTGCAGTTAAAATCAGCAGGCACTCAGTTGACCAAGTGCCAAGTTGTTTTAGATGTGGTAATCTGCAAGCAAACACATTTTGGCCAACAGTTAAACAAAGAATGCAGAATGTGTAGGCTTCTTAACCACTTTATCAAAAAGTGCAATGTTAAAGGAGGAAGGAAATGCAGAGAAATTTTTCTAAATGATCGATGTAAATAATACCATTAAATGTTATGTTAGTAATTCAGATACTTCTGTAGCTTAAAGAGAATTGCTTGTAAATCCAATGTGTGTGTGTGTGTGTGTGTGTGTGTGTGTGTGTGTGTGTGTGTGTGTGTGTGTGTGTATATACTGCAGATGTTCTTTCTGCAGAAGGGTCTGAAAAACAGAAGTATTGCCACCAAAATAATTATTGGACTGACAGACTGCAGGTTAATGACAAAAACAATAATTTAAACCTTGATACCATTGCAGAATGCAAAATTCTGACAGTGCATTCTAACACTTGGACTGAAAAGGCACTGCAAAAGATCTAAAGCTATACTATTGACTTATTCTGGTCATAAATTAACATTATTTGGTCAGAAGAGCACAGTCTTATTTAAAAATATAAAACCTTCAATATTTTATTTCATATTGTTTCAATATGGCAACCTCATCTTTTGGGGTATACATCTTGTGAGCAGTTGAGCATGGCTAAATGAATAAACAGTGCAATTACAGTCAGAGTGTACTAGAGACTACTATGAAGTCAGTCAAGAGAAACACATTCTTACAGAAAATGATTTGTAGTTACTCAAAGGCAGCCATTCATTTGTTCAGTTCCCACATCCATGCAGGGGATGATTAATAAATTCGAGGTTTATCTGCAGATTGGTGAAGCAATGCAGCTTCCTAAGCCAGTGAAGCAAAATCCAGTATACAGTGATTCCAAAAAGCCTAAAGCCAACAAAAATGTTAAGTGTAATGTTGCATTTGATATTTTTGAACAATGTGAAAATGTATCTACAGGGAGTGACTGTATTGTGGGTTAGTACAGAACAAAAGTAAATTCAGAAGTTTCACCTGTTACCCACTCAGGAAGAATACATCCTGTAGTGTTCTTTTTTGGGGGGAGGAAACAAAAAAAAAAACATTTCTATTAAATTATCACACATGACATAGACAATCTTTCATTTATATAAATGAAAAACTGTAGTTGCAAACATTATACATCACTTATAATCTATTCAGTCATTGTCAGCTAAGCATTATATAGCTCATTCATATCCTTCCTTCCTTTAAACCTCATTCCTTCGCTGCAAACATTGCTCCCACAATTCCCATTTTTTTCCTATGTAGTTTGCTCCTTCCCTTTTCTAAAGATCCTAATTCCAGTTGTTTTAGCTCTGTTAACATATTCACTATTTTGGTTTAGACACTGATTTTCCATTTTCTAGTAATTGCTTTTTTCAGCAGCCACCATAATTAGACTCAACAACGCTTTACTATGTCTAGGCTATTACGATTCTATATCATACCTCAAAAAAATCATCACCCTAGTCAATCCAAACTGCTCACCCAGCATCCATGACAAAGCAGTCTGCAGGGAATCTTTAAAGTCTGCAAGGTCATTACACTCCCAAAACACATGTTCCCAATTATCTCTTTCTTCCCCGTCACACCTCCAACATTTGCTATCCACCTGAGGAAAAATTCTTTGGAGTCTACTTGGAATATAAAAATACCTATGTAAACAATTCCAGGCAAAGATCCTAAATCTTTTTGACTTTGTTGCATATTTGAGAGATATACATACAGTATATCCCTCCCATTGTCTCTTTGCAAATTGCCTATCAAATCTCTCTTCCCAATCCTTTCTAAGCTCCTCTAATTGATTATTATAGTTATCATGTAATATTTTATAAGCTCTGCTAATTATTCCTTTTTTAATGTCAGCTTCTGTTCAAGATTCTATTAAAAACTCTACCAGTGCTGATCTTTCATTTAGAATCTCCCTATTTCTTTCTCTTTGCCTATACTCTGAAATCAATCCTTGATAGGGAGGGCAATCTCTAGCCTGCAGTCCAAATAAGTTCTTGGCCTCTTCCCATTCTACGACCTTTTCCTTTCTAATTATTTGCCCCCAATACCTGGGATCCTTTGCCAGTTTTCTCCAATAAATTCCAGCCCCCTCTTGCCTATTGTCTGTATCCCTAGCTGCATTCATCACTATCAGCAGAATCTCTTTTCTCCATTCCCGTGCTAGTTTAGTTCTTAAAATACCCCCTGCTGTTTTATTAATATAATATTCTATATGATTATTGTTATTCTCCTTAACAGTTTGCATGAAAAATCCCAGTCTCCCCATGTCTTGTGAGCCTTCCCATGTCTCATCATCATGCCTTTCCACTTTGAGTTATAGTTTCCTACTTGTGCTATGTATAAAAGCCTTAACTGTGCTGCTGTAAAATACCCCCTCAGACTGGGCAATCCTAGTCCGCCTTGCTCTATTGGAAGAATCATCTTATCCTATAATGTTCTGACAGAAACCTGAAAATGAATTGAGGCAATTGAAGCAAATTAAGATAATTGCAGAGTAAACTGAACCAGCTCCATGAATGACAAGTTTAGTGACAGTAGAAAACCAGACAAGATTAGAATATGCCTGACTCACAAGACTTAAATAAAGCAATTCCGAGGGAGCAGAAGATTAAAGACAGTTGAGGAAGCTGTTTTCATGATGCATAATAGATCTAAGTATTTCTAAATGCTAGATGATATTGAGTGTTTCTGGCCACACAGATCAAAGCGGTATACACTTATGAAAAGGGGAATATATGGATTCCTGAGTATGTTATTTTGAATGTCACTAGCCCTAGATGTGTCTCAGTGAGCTGTGGCACAAATCTGTGAGGGTCTAAAAGATGTTGGAAATATTCCTGATGACCTACTGGCTTGGGGAAAACCTAAGGAAAAGAATAACACAAGACTAAAAAGCTTGATCAGCTGAGCCAAATTAAAATGAAATTAATGACAAATACACAAAGAGTATTCTAACAAATTAAGATATTCCACTTGATCCTGAAAAGTGAGAGCATTTATTTAGGAGAAGCTACCATACAATTTGTTAAGGAGAGACTACCATGCACTCAATTTTAAAGATTTAAGTATGATGTAATAGCTATCAAAGTTTATACCTAATTTTTCAGAGGCGTATAATATGCCAGTGAGGAATTTACTTGTAAAGGACAAATTATGGCTTTAAGAACAAGCACAGGATAAAAGTTCTCAATTTTAAAATATGATGTGATTGAGTCACCTACTCTATGCTATTACTAGATGATAAAATAAGCCATGATCCAGGCCACTGCTAGTCAGCAAGGTGCTGGAGCAGTGTTATAGCAACTAGGTCACCTGCTGCTCATTGTTTTGGAGCAACAATTGATTCCCATGCAAGATATGTTCAGATACAGAAAACATTTAGCTATTGCTTGTGGATACAAAAAATTATATGAATATACCTGTGATAAACATGTTTTTGTGCAGACTGATCATAAACTCCAAAGCATTTTTCATAAGCATATACATAATGTACCATTACATTTTACAACAGAATACTACTGACATTACAGAGATTGGACTTGACAATTAGATAACTGTGTACAAATCTAAAAAGAGATTCAACTTGCTGATGCACTAAGTAGAGCATACCTAAGCAAATATACCTAAAAGAATACACAGAGAAGCTATTAGATTATTATAACAACAACCCACAAGCTTTGTAAGTTTGTATAACGACCAAAGAAATGACCTGTGAAAAACAGCTCCACTTTCCAAGCAAACACTTTTATTTTTTGTAAGAACAAAAATTCTCTAGCGCCTCGGCCTTCGCCTTTACAGAGTAAAAAGTGTTTGCTTGGAAAGTGGAGCTGTTTTTCACAGGTCATTTCTTTGGTCGTTTTACAAGCTATTAGATTATGTCTTAGAAGGGATGTTTCTTCTATATTTGAACAAAGGCTACAGGAATTTCCTCACTGCACTGAGATGTTCAATGGACTGCATGTTGGAAAAAAATGGCACAGTCCAGATGACCATGTGAGAAGAAATATGTACCCTGTATCACAATCTACTGCATATTTCATGAAGAAATTAGATTTCTCAGGGTCTGTTGTTTAAATCCAGTCAGGGTCTGTTGTTTAAATCCAGCAAAATAACAGTGCCCAATCAGCTATTTAAGAAGATGCTAGAGAGAATACATGAGGCACTTCTGGGAATAGTGAAGTTCAAAGACAAAATATGAGACATACTATAATGGTATGACTCATCAAATCAAAATGGTGGTAAGGAACTGCTAAATATGTAAATAAGTTTCATTAAAAGAATGCTAATAAAAATATTTTCACACATGGAGGAAAGTAGCTATTCACTTATTTAATTTCAAAGACTTATATGATCTCTTTTGTGCTAACTATTATTCAATTTCTCCTAAAGTCATAAAGGTGCATAATACATCACCATGTCAGTCATTTTGTTTCTTAATGTGATTTTTTTCAGATCATAGGATTTTAGATATCCTTATTTCTGACAATGGTCCATAATTTGCAGTCAAGGATTTCATTCCTTTTCATAGAAATTATTACAATCAGTTTGAGATATCCACAATGAAATGGACAAGTAGAGAGAGTCATACAGACTGTCAAAAACATTAGGCAAAATGTGTTTCCAGTTCAAAGCAAGATTGTTTCTTGGCTTTGCTTGAATACAGAAACACACCATTACAAACTGTTCCTTCATTATCATCTTAACTATTGGTGGGGAAAATAATGAAGACATAGTTATCTATTTTGTCAGTGTTTATTAAAACAGAGGACCTACCAAGTGTTAAATCAGCTTTGCACAAGAGCTCATCAGAAGCAGAAGTGACACTCTGCTAAGACAGTTAGAACACTGTCTGTACTTCTTCTAGGGGGATTGGAGAGACCGCAGAAGCCAAATAACAAACATACTAAACAGGCATTTCTATCATTAAACCAGCTGATCTCCAAAATATCCTTCATAGTCAAAACTAAGAAAGGATGGTCCCACGTTGCATTAGAAAATATCTGTGCAAACCAGGATTGCCTTTGTCTCAGAGATGTAAAATACTACTCAGACTACCTGTATACACCCATATACCATAGGTTGGCACACATACTTCAGATATTTGATCTACAAGATTATTCTGAATATGACAATAACAAATATGGATGAGGTGAACTTCCTAACATCCATGCCATAGCAAGGCTGGAGTGAGAGAAGTGGCACCACCAGGTGCAAGCATTTAAGGGGCATGATTGGCATTTTAGTGTTAGCACTGATCAGCTCCTGATCTAGCCCTTTTTTCATATTAGGACATTTTTGGTGGCCTTCAACAGTCATGGGGGGGTGTCAAAAAGCTTTTGACTCTATTGATCTTCTTGCGATAGTAAGGTTGCATTAATAATCTGTTGTACTTTACCAGTTGTCATCACTTATTAAGTTTGGGGGCAAATCAAGAAGCTGCTAAGGGAGGAAGATTATAGCTGTTACTACAGCAAAGATTAATAATTTCAGCTGCTTTACATAGCTGTATATACAACAGGTGCTTAAATCCTCTGTAATGTCATACAAAAGACTAATATGATCTATAGGTGAATTGCATTTCATGGACCATCCATAACTAGCATAGAGAAAACTCACTACAGTTTATGCTGATATACTTAATATTTGTAGCTTAAGTGGAGGGACATAATACATAATGTGAGACTACCATTTTAAAATCAGTGCCCATAAAACTAACATGTTGGGTATCAAGTGGTTCTTTCTTATTCTGCAGTTGCTGCCATTTTAGCAAACAGTACAACTACACCCAGAGAGGCTCCTGTGCATCTTTTTTGTAGCACTTGTACTATATGTATAGGCATCACTAAAAGAATACATTAATCACAATACTGATATCCAGAAACCCAATACAATGAGAGGGGGGAGGAGGGAAGAGTCCCAGCATTGGCTTAACAAAAAAGAGAAGATTCTAATCAGATAAATAATAACAGTTTTAATATGTTTTGGTAAAAAGATTTCATAAAATTCGTCTTGAGCATGAAACTCAATAACTGAATCTTGGAATTAATGTCAGGAAAACATAAACGAGAAATGAATGGTGACATAATCATAATTCTTTATAAAACATGGGACATTTTAGTTGCAGTTATGCATTACCAGTTAAAAGAAAAAGAGTTCTGAAGCTGCATGAATGGGATTACAGCTTTGACTGCTGTTACACACTTTGCACTGTTACATAAGTAGTAGCCATATGTGAAGTGCACCTAAGCTATTAGGCACTCTGCTCTGCCACACTGTTTTTTTTTTGTTTGATTTGACAGCATAAATCTGTATTACAGCTTTCAAAGCTGACAAAGGTTTTGGATGCTGTTCTGTGGTGCGTGCTCTCTGTGTGACAGCATGTACCTCACTAATATAAAGATTATGATGTATAAATGTCACTATAACAAGCTTGAAGCTATAGAGTATGCCTTGCAATTGATAGACAACATTGTTTGCTCCTCTCTGACATCAAAGCGGCACATTTCAGTGCTGTTATACTCTAGTCTCATATGATAATATAAAGAGCATCCATGATGGAACAGCACTAGGACATGGTAAAAGCTTTAAAAGTTGTAAAATACTTTGCTCTGCCGATAAAAAGGCAGACTTAAGGATTTAGCAGCTTTTAAAACTGTTTGTCTGACAGACACACACAGCCTGTAGGAATGATAAATAGAAACATGGGCAATAGATTTAGGAGAGGGTTTATCGCTACCTACAATTGTGATGCAGAAACCATTAGGGAGATTTTGTAGAACAACTGGAAAATTTTTGAGATAGGTGGGATGGACATGAACAAAATCAGAAAAGCCTCCATAATAACATTCAGGAGAGACTGGAATTTAAAAAAATTTAGAACAAGGCGGTGATCCCCAGAAAAAACGACTCACCATAAGAGGATGATAAAATGTGGGAGATTCCCTCAGTGTCCCTTCATTATAGAAGGTAAAAGTACACATAATTATGAATTCAGTAAAGTTAAATGTCCCAAGAGGTGCAATTGTGACACAAAATGGTAGTATACATCACTTTATGTAGGGAACGCACCTCATTCTACATAGGAAAATTAGGGAGGTCCCTAAAAGAAAGGATATATGAACACATCACTAGGCTAGTGACCACAAGGGCCTTTTTAAGCCTAGCCATGCGTCCCAAGTCTCTGACAAGTTCTGATACCCTTGATAACTGTAAGCAAGAGCCTGGGAGATGAACCATTTACAGGTTGCCTGTGTCCATTAGAGACGTAGGTGCCAAACCAGGGATGAATTTCCGTTCCCCATCCAATTGTCCAAGTTGCACTTGAATTGAGTTGGGGAGGAACTCTGCATCACATGGATGGGGAGCCTGTTTCATAGATGGGGTAGTCTCTGAGATACATACCTGTCTCTCCAGCAGGTCCTATTTATATCACAAGCAAGGTTTAAGTCATTAGAAGAGGTAATTCTGGTGCTCTTTATTTTCTGGATATGCAGAAGGTACATCAGAATGGGATCTGACAATGCCCTGTATGCCAGGCATAGATCTCCCCTCAAAAGCCTGTAGGAGACAGAATATAGGGATAGAGTCTTGAGGCGATCTGCAGAGGAGATTTTACTTATGCCCTGCATTCTTTTAGTATGGAACCTCTGAGGATGTTACAATTGTTGAATATGCCTCATTAGGTATATACCAAAGGGGGCATTGTGCTCAGTGAGAGGTCTGATGAATGCTGAATACAGTAGAACAATGACATCCTTGGACTTAGATGCCATACCTTTGTTTATAAGTTGTGCAACACAGAATGATTTCCTCACTACTGTAGACACGTGTTGGTCAAAATCTAGATTACTATCTATGTGTGTCCCTAAGATCCTGACTGCTGGGTCAACTCTAAGGGGAGTGTTGTCAATATGGTAGTTACCAGGGATGGATGACTTCTCAAAGGATATGATTATGCATTTCTTGGCATTTAGTTTTAGTCCATGGCTCTGGCCCCAGTTGTTTGTCTGTGTCAGCCCCTACTGGAGAACATTTGGGTCAGTGTGGGACTCAATGACAGCTCCTAATTTGCAATCATCTGCAAATTTAGTCAGCCAGAGACCACTGACATAGGCCTTGACTTCTGAGAAGTAAATGCCAAAAAGGATCAGTAGACTGATCCCTGAGGAACTCCACTTCTCACTGGCCTCTTTGTAAAGGAGTCCTGTCTGTGAGCCAGTTAGCTTTCTCTGGGTGATATACGACTTTGTACCCAACCTCTTGAGTTTGTCAACAATGCCCGAGTGAGGTATTGTGTCAAATGCCTTGGCCAGGTCAAGGTAGGCAGTGTGAACTATTTTTCCCTCATCCATTGCTTTGGTTACCTTCTCAAAGAAGTCCACCAGGTTGAGTAGGCATAATCTACCCTTGAGGAAACCAGACTTGGTTGGGTTTAGTGCCTGGAGGTTTGCTATATCTCTATTGATAATTTCCATGATAATTCTTTCCATGGCTTTATATAAGACTAGTGAGACTTATGGGTCTGTAGTTTACAGGGTCTGTAGATTGCCCACCTTTGTGCAGAGGGATAACTGCTGTTGTTCTCCATTAATGAGGCATAAAGCCTGTTTGGAGGCTACAGTTAAATAGTAATTCCAGAGGCCTTGATAGGTCATGTTTCATGCTATTTATAAGGCATCCTGGGATATTGTCTGGGCCCACTGATGCAGTGTTTTTGGTCTTAGAGAAAGCATTAAGGACCTGTTCCCTAGTGATAGTAGGGGAAGTTATATTTGATGGTATTTCCTGATAGAAGGTTGAGGAGGAGAGTGGGGTAAAGTTGGAGGTGAATTTATCAGCCAGGAGGTTTGCTATATCTTCTGGCTCAGTATAAGTGGTTCCATTTACAATGAGCTTGGCACACAATTGTGTATTGCCTTTGAGGTTGCAGACATAGCTAAAGAATGCTATGTGGTTGTCCTTGGTCTGGGAGGCCAAACGTACCTCAAATATTTGTGGAGTTACTTGTTATTGTTCTGAACATGGGAGCGTTTCTTTTATCCACTCTTGAGGTGAACTTCTTAATATCCATGTTTTAAAAACATACTACATTGATTATTACTGGAAGCCCAATCATAATCCTTTATGTTATAGCAATGGTCTATGTGAGAAAGATGCATAACAAGTGTATTTTGCATAGTTTTGAGTCAATCAGGTCTCTCATAATAAGTAGGTTATTTTGTGCCTGGGGAATTTATTAAGATAAATGCACCCGCCGAGCACAATTCAAGAGATGAATTTCTTGACACCCATTTCAGGAAAATATACAACAGTTAGCTATCATGGGAGACCTGATCATAATGTTTTGTAATACATGGAGAGTTTTACCTGACCCTATATGATACTATCCCTTTAAGAAGAGGTTATGTGGAAGTGCAGAATATGTGACAGCTTTTAAAGTTAATTACAGGTGTACTTTCTTCTGAATGTCATCTACATAGCAGCATAAAGGTCTGTTAACATTTAAATTTGTTACTTGGGTTACAGTGCTGTTCCGATGTGAATGTCATCTGTATGACAGCAGGAGGATGTAAACAAGTTTTAAGACTGTTAGTTGTTTCTAATTATACAACGACCCCCCCATTAATATTCCAAAATGTGCATGCTGATTGGTCAGGGTGCACATTGTAAATCAGAGTTATAGTAATGGAAAAAGGTCCAGTCGCCCAGACTTTTTCCATTAGTAAAACTCTTTTTTTTTTTTTTTACAGCAACGGAGAACGCAAGATCTCCGTTGCTTTTTACAACCGGTCTCTTAACATAGTGAGACAGCTTTAAAAAAGTAACGGAGATCTCCCTATCTCCGTTGCTTTTTTTAAAGGTGTCTCGCTATATAAAATGGGTTTAACATAGCGAGACAGGTTGTAAAAAGCAACAGAGATCATCTGTTGCTTTTTTTAAAGCTGTCTCGCTATGTTAAACTCCTTTAACATAGCGAGACACTTTGTAAAAAGCAACGGAGATCTTGCTTTCTCCGTTGCTTTTTTCAAAACTATCTCGCTATGTTAAATGGGTTTAACATAGCGAGACAGTTTGTAAAAAGCAACAGAGCTCTTGCTTTCTCTGTTGCTTTTGCCCACAGCTCTGATGTACTGCATAAGCATACGCATGCACAGTACATCAGAACTGCCGCAGAATACCAGACAGCTGCGGAAGGGCAGCAAGGAGGCATTATACAATGCCATTATTTAAGAAAATTAATTATTTTTTTTCTTAAATAATGTCATTGTATAGTAGCAATAACCCATTTCTGGGTGTGAGTAATGCTGGATTTACCCACAGTAAAGCCACTCAGGCTTCGCCCTCATGACCAAACCACACCAACCGTTGGTAAATCCAGCATTACCCACACCCAGGCGTGGGTTATTGCTATATGCTACTACAGTGTGGCTGCCATATCTGTATATTGCCAGGTTTGCTAAATTTTATGACAGTATAAGGTTTGCTAGATTTATAACAGCCAGTTTCATGCATAAGAACCAAGCTATCCCAAGCTTCTTATATCTACATTCTTACATATGAACCTCTTATATCTATAGTCTTACGTATCAACCTTGGTGTAAAAAGGTTATTTTTTTTCATTTTTGAGCATAAAAAGTACATTCCACATCTTACATCTAACTTAAGCACTAGCTTTTTTGTGGATGTTAAAGAAGTGGCTTATTGCAGCATGTTTAAAACATAATAAAGAAGGAAAACCAAAATGTGAAAATAGAAAAAATACTGATATTGTCCAGAAATTCACAAAGAAAGAGATAATACTGAAAATTACCATTGTAAATGAATAGTCAGAGAAGGTTGGCGAATATAATATATTTATTTTTATTTATTTACTGACGTGTTAACTGGGTTGGTCCAGCTGGGCTTGTGGCCCATTTTCAGTGGAGACCCGAGGAGAAAATCTCCAAAAAAACACAAACAGTTTACAGAGAATCAAACAGTTGAGTCATAAATATGGTCAAAATCAGTTATACAAGAGCATTAGAGAGACAAAGCAGAAATGCAAACACATGATATATACATATCAATATTTTTACAGACTAAAAAAATATATTTACATATTTACAAAAAGAGTTAAGTCCAACAGTATTAATTGTAAAGTTTAATAAGTATCCACAATAGTGGAGTACTTAGCTGTATGTGGAGGGACTGAAAAGGTATATAGTAAGGTCGTGGGGGGCTTACGTAGGGGCTTGACAAGGACATAGTTTGGAGTTCAGTAGATGAAGTTTGAGTTTTTCTTTAAAGTGGGATGGGTGAATGATAGAACAAATGTCTCTTGGGAGTTTGTTCCAGGCTTGGGTGACGGAGTGTCTATATAGGAGTTTGCCAGCTATTGTTTGGGTTAGTAGATTTGTAGTAGTTGCTGATTAGAGGTACAGAGAGTCCACGGAGGAGTGTAGGAGATGAAGGAAGAGAGGGCAGGGCAGGATGAAGGTTTGTAAAGAATGAAGTGTAACATTTGAAGTTGTGACAGCAGTAGAAAATGGGGGAATTCTAACCAGTGGAGTGTATTTAGGGCAAGGCAATGATGTGTACTGTATGGAGAGTTTGTGATAATTCTACCTATCGTGTGGTAAGTTTGTTGGAGTTTGTTTAAAGTAGTAGTTTGGATGTTGGTGAATACTGGGGCAGCATATAGAAGGAAGGGGAGGAGATGATCTTGTGCAAGGGAGAGTCTGGCATTTGTAGTTGGAATTTTTTTGTTGCAATACAGTAAACCAAGTTTTTAGTGAGTCTTTTTTATGCTTTGGAGGATGTGCAAGTTGAATTTGAGTTCATCATCTATGATGACCCCAAGGAGTTTAGTGTGAGCTTCAGGTTGGATAACAGTGTTATTAGAGGAAGTAATAGTAAAGGTGGATTTCAGGTGAGAGAGAGACTGGGGGGGAAATAATAAGAGTTTGGACTTTTTAGGGTTGAGAATGAGTAGATTCCTGGACAACCACTGTTCAGTGGAGATGAAGGCCTTTTGAGTAAGAGTGTGGAGCTTGGAGATATTGACTGAAATGGAAATGAGAGTCAAGTCATCTGCATACTGGATGAGGAAGGATTGTTTACAAGAAGTATAGAGATCATCGGTAAAGACATTAAATAGGAGGGGACCCAGGATGGAACCTTGTGGTATCCTGGTTGGGACAGGTATGAATGGAGATGTGGAAGAGAGCCATTTAACAGATTGCTGCCTGCAAGATAAGTAACTGGAGAACCAGGCAAGGGAGGAAGAAGATAGATTGAGATCTGCAAGTTTAGATAGCAGTAGGGGATGGGAGACTGTATCAAAGGCTTTGGAAAGATCAAGGAAGAGACATGATATGAGTTTGTTATTGTCTAGGTCCTCGGCAATGGTATTTGTAAAGGATAAGAGGGCAGTAGATGTGCTGTGGTTGGGATGGAAATAATATAATAAACTAAATTGTGGGAAGGAGATAGCTTCACCAAAAAAAAAAAAACTTATATCAGTATGGCTACCTGCCACATGCAGTTTTAATGTATAACAAATTAGAAGATAATAACTATTTACAGTGATGTATGGCAATGTTGTTATTTAGTCATTTAGTCAACTCCAACTTTTCTTGATCTTAAGGACTTTAACATGCTAATCCTATCTGTCAAAAACTGTTTATTTAAGTTCTTGGAAACTCACTTTCATTATGTAGGGACGTCTGTACCTTTTAAATCAGCATACTGAATAGTCATCACTGACTCTGCCATAGTCCTTATTTGGTACAAGGATATCGTGTTGCAATGAGCTTCTTCACCATGTATTGCACTTGTGAGTCGACAATATGCTTTTTGGGGTGTATTCCTATTTTCTCCACTGTGGTGTGAGTGTGGAATTGCTATATACAATTTTGGAGGGGTACGGGGCTTGTTCTATCACATCAGAGGTTACAGAGGGCTTTCTCCTTTGCCAAAAACAGCTTTTATTGTTTTTATAGGCTTTTTGACTCACCTTTCTTGAAATCATATTTTAGTAAATGGTGAGTTGAAGAAGGTATTGTTAAACTTTCACAGGTAAACCCTTTAAATCATCAATGTGAAACAAAATTCTGACCACATTACTTCTTAGGATATTAAACTACTGATACAGTCCGTAAATTTTGTCTGGAAAACTAGTATGGTAGCATTTCTTGTTCAGAATCATATAAAGCTACTCCAGCAAAGAGCCACTTAAATATACAACCAGAAATAACACTGATCTGCTGGAGTTTGTATCATTATATCATACTCCTCACGAGGAAAAGTTCCATGACTAACTACGTTTGTAATGGTTTGTTTGTTCTGAGCACATTTTCCAGGCCATTTTGGATTGGAAGGGACCTATCTGACTTTTGTGAAAGAATTGTACTGACTGGGACCTGTCTGGTAAATGGAGACCAGTCTAGGGCTTGGAATAAGCATCCTTAATGGTCATTATGAATATTTTTAAAGCTTTATTTCAAGTTTTTAGCTTCTGGAATTTAGGCCCTGCATTTGAGCAGGTTTCTTCTTCTTGTGCATCACACAGCATCATGCCCAACTGCGCTGTTGTGTGCCAAATCCAGACAGTTAAATTCAACAAATTTTCCCTAAAACCCAGACAGGAATATCCATCCACTGAGTTCCTCCATGATCGATTCTGAATAGCCACCCCCTAGTGACAACAGTCTTCAACACAGTATTATGGATAACTGGACTACTCTTGTTTCTCCTGCCAACCGTGTTGACTTGGGCCTCTTGAGGCAGTGTAGCAATTGCCTCATGTACACAGACAACACTCTACTAATAACGCAGACTAGTACAGAGTGACAGAGATGTACTTACAGCAAGAATCTAGAATCCATGCTTTCTCTCACTCAAAATAGTAACATGGAGAAGGTTGTCAACTCATCCACCACTAAATATGCTCACAGTACAACTAATCATACACATACCACTACTCATACATATAGTAGACATCAAACACATAAATCTACATACATAGAGGTGCTCTCAAAAAAATTACCGAAATACCAGAGACCTCCAAAACACAAGACTGCTACAACTAACACAGTCCCCACAGCACCCATGACACATAGCAACACCAGTCTCTCACCCACCAAGCCAGTAATGTGTAACACATTAAAAATACATTTTCTTGTCATTGGAGACTCAATAGTGAGACACACAGATGCCCACTCACCAGGTTGGACAAGGAGAAAGTCACAGTCAGCTGCCAGGATTTGTCACATCATGCATGCACTCAGTTCTCCCAGCAACAAATATTGTTATGACTGTCATAGTTCATATTAGTATGAATGACCTGGACTATATGGTCAAGCTGTCTGAGTACACATCCCAGGCGGGTATGTCCCTAGCCTTGAGTAGCATACTACCCTCACCTAGAATGATGCTATAGTATAAACAAAAGTTGATTGATTTTAATAATTGGCTCAGTTTTTGGTGTCATTCAAATAGAATCCAGTTCCTGGGAAACCATGCTCGACAAACCTCACTGCTTTGCCAGAGACGGTTTGCACCTGGCACCTCTAGGCTTCCAGCTGCTGGCAAAGGCTCTTGCATCCCCCATAGTGCCTTTTTTAGGAAAGGTCCCGAAAACAACATTCCTGACATGAAATTAACCAATCAGAACAAAATAAAGGTCATGCTGCTAAATGCTAGGAGCATAAACCAAAAACTGCACCTCCCTGGAAGCACTTCTATCATTAGAAGATGTCCGTGCAGTCACAGAAAACTGATTCAAGGCCTCAGATAGTACCCCGGCCTTGCAAAGCTACAATGCCCTCCACACCTTTAGACCACAAAATGAACATGAGAAAACCAAAGGAGATGGTGTTTCAATCTATATTAGAGATACATTCACCTCCTGTCTAGTTAGACTGAACAACTCCATAGAGTTACTCCAGGTCCAGGTTACGGTGGGTAAGACCCCCATTCAAGTCATAGCCAGTTATAGATTCCAGTCCATGGGTCAAGACACCCACGAAGCCGACTTGATCAAACTGGAGGCAATCCAAATTCTACCGAACACACTGGTTATGTGGGATTTCAATTATACCATCAACTGGGAAACTCACACTAGTCCTAACTCGCTAGAGCAAAAGTTCCTTGACTTTGTTAATTCAAATGCCCTGGAAAGAATTGTCCATACCCCAACAAGAGAAACAAACATTCTGGATCTGGTCCTCACCAACATGTTCAACAGATACACTGCTACAAATGTCAGACCCTCATTACTTAAAACTGATCACAAATCAGTCACCTTCAAGCTGGCACTAACACCAGACCTCACAAAGGGTGAAATCAAACTAAAAAACTTCACCAGGCAAACTATACCCTCCTAGGTGAGGGTATAAATATATTCCAAGCCCAACCCAAGCTGGAAGTGGTAACTACACCAAAGCTTACACTAAAGACCTGTAAAATCACCTGCTTAAATGTATAAACTCGGCCGTACCAGAAAGAATCAAAGCCAGAGCGACAAGTAAAAACAAGCTGCCATGTTGGACATCCAGCATCAACAAACTTTATAATAAATGCAAAACGTTGCTGTCCAAGAAAACAAAGGCAAGGCCCCAACAGTGCAAAAGCACCCTTCTCAGCCTCAACAGGCAAATAAGACAACTTGTCAAATCCTCCAAGCACTCCTTTGAGAGAAACTTAGCAAGTACTGCCAAGGGTAACCATAAAGCCTTTTACAGATATGTACATAATCTAAAGGGTAGGACCCAAGCATGTGCAGAACTAGTGGTCAATGGTGTCACACACACACTGACCCCACATTAATAGCAAACCTGCGTGCGGATAGGTTTGGCGAAAATTTCACTCCCTTATCTCTTCCTAACTTACAACATAACCATCCCCTAAACTTCCTCCCAACCCTACATATCTGAAGAGCAGGTCCTCAAAGCCTTGATCAAGGCAAAAAACACAGCCTTTATGAGACCAGACATCTCAGGCTGTCTTCTAAACAAGACTAAAACATGAACTAGCATCACCACTAAGTACTCTTTTCAATCACACCTTAACAACAGGCTTTGTTTCTGCAGAATGGAGAACAGCAACAGTTATTCCCCTCCACAAAGATGGCCTAGCAACAGACCCAGGGAATTACAGACTCATAATTCTGACTAGCTTCATCTGTAAGGCCATGGAGTGTATCATTCATTATGGACCTCATAAATAAAGACATAGGTGACCTCTAAACCCTGGATCCTACCCAATACAGCTTCATGAAGGGCAGATCCTACCTGTTAAATCTGGTAGATTTCTTTAAAAATGTGACCAAGGCCATTGACAAGGGCAATCTATACTTACAGTGTACCTTGACCTGGCAAAGGCTTTCGACACAATCCCACATTCAGGCATTACTGATAAACTTAGCAAACTGAATGTAAACCCCTTCATTGTAAGATAGGTTGCCAACTGGCTCACAAACCAGACACACACTATCAAAGTCAGTGACTCCACATCAGCCAGAAGACCTGTTACCAGTGGGGTGCCACAGGAGTCAGTGTTGGGCCCTTATTGTTTGGCATATACTTCTGAGAAGTTCAGGTTAAAACTGAGGAGTTGTGGCTGACCAAGTTTTTAGATGACTGCAAACTAGGTGCAATCATGAATCCTTAAATGATGTCCATATACTCCAGGAGGCTTTCATGCAAACCAACAACTGGTGTGTTAGTCACAGTCTCAAACTGAATACAAAGAAATGCATCATCATTCCCTTCGGCACAAACAATGTCCCCTCACACTATCAAATTAACAACAATACCCTAAGTACCCATGAAGTGGTAAGGGCCCTGAGATTACAAGTTAACTCTGACCTTAACTTTGACCATCATGTGTTTACTGTAATAAGGAAAGCTTTCTACGTAGCACACTTGATTAGTAAAGGCATTGACTTGAGAGCAAAAGAAGTTATAACTCTCCTATACTCAGCACTTATCTGCCCCATAATGGAGTACAACGCCCATTTGGCATTTACCCATCTAAGCACCTGCAGCAATTAGACAGACATCAGAGGTTTCTAACAAAGAAGATCAAGGAGCTCCAGCACATGCCTTATGCAGACCTACTAAAGTCCCTGTCACTGTGCACTGTATCATATAGACTTTTTAGGAAAGAGTTATGCCTGGCCTACAAAGCATTCCAAGACCCAAACCTAATGAACTTGCTGCATATCCAAAATCAAATGGGACTAGGGCTACCCATTCCAGGGTCCTAAATGTGGCCTACAACTTAAATAGGAGATGCTGGAAGGACAGATTTATCTCCCAGCAACTGCCGCATCTTTGGAACAAGCTACTAATTCATGTGAAAGAGAGCACCACTATGATACTGTTCAAGAGGAACCTGGATGAGTGGATGGGCTACTGTATATTATTACCGGGGATAGAGCCTACAACCCTCCTGGACATGGGCAGTCATCACTAAATGCAATCCTGGGTATTAACTAGCATTTCTATAGTACTGCATTGGGATGAGATGACCTCCGGGTCGTTAGCCTAGTAATCTGCTATGATCCTGTGATCTTATGTGTGAGTGACTCTCTCTGTGTATATGTAGGTGTGTGTGTGTGTGTGTGTGTGTGTGTGTGTGTGTGTGTGTGTGTGTGTGTGTGTGTGTGTGTGTGTGTGTGTGTGTGTGTGTGCACGTGTGTGGTGTTGCACAGTTCAGTAAAAAGAACAAAGCAGCAAACAAACCAGCATACTATGGCCTCTAACATGTAAGAAGGAAAACAGCAGGGAGGAACAGGGAGAAACACATAACTAGTATAAAGGAAGGGGAAAGGAAAAAGAAAAGAGTGTAACAGAGCAAACAAACATCAACATTAAGAAGTGCAAGGAAATGAAGAACTGGTGCAGACTATGAAACAGATGTAAAAGTACTAGAATTAGGTTAGATTTCAATAAAATAAGGCTTAAAATGACAGTGCCTGACCTGGCAGTTAAAAATGATACAGACATGGTAAAGATAATCAAGTCTTGGGTCAGAAATAAACAATTTAGGGTATTTAACAGTGATCTGTAGTCCAGGAGGGTAAGAAGAGGTAGCTTACATCTGAAGGAGAGGTTGCAAAAAAAGGAGGTATCAAACACAATAAAGATAGGAAATAAAGGCAAAGTAATTAAGGAAGGGACTTCTAGAATGGCAGCACACTGACTGATATCAAATCTGGTAGGCTCCACAAAATTCACTTTATAGGTTAGAGATGGTTTGTTAAGGTTTCATGGAAATATCAAAAATAGAGGTGTAAATTACTGAAGAGGTGAATATCTGGAAAGCCAACAAGGAAAAAAACAGATGAGGAACACAAAACCAAAAGTAAAGATTAAGAACCAAATGGAAAAAGTGCTTGTGGCCCAGATGAACTGGTCATGCTGCTTACGGAAAGCAAAGAGTTGATCGAGATGAAGAAAACACTGGTGAGCCAGGAGAAGAAAATATTGGAGGTGCAGGAGGGGCAGAATGAGCACTACAGTGTCTTACAAATATTGACTGAGAAGAATGAAAAATTATAGGTGAGAGTAGAGGCAGAGGAAGAAAGACGAGTGCTTAGAAATGAAATTAGTCAAGAAGAAAAAATATATATATAACAAGTATACCTGAGCAACATGAAGGCTTGGATTGTCTGAAGGCTGTTAGAGCACTAGTAGCACAACAGTTGGGAATACAGGAAGCAGAAATTAAAATAAAACATGCCCATAGAATTGTATGGAAGCTGTGGAATGATGGTGCCAGGAAAGCAGAACCAGTAATCATAAGCTTCTAGACATTTGCGCTGAGAGAGAGAGAGAGAGAGAGAGAGAGTGCTGAAGACAGTACGGGAACCAGACAAAAAAGTGATGGCTGGAGTTGAAAGACTGCTCATTGGTCAAGATGTCTCTATCCAGACTAGAAGGAAAAGGATTTCATTTTGCACCAGTCTAAGTTATGCAAAGCAAGGTGGGATCTTTTGGAGAATGTTGTAAAAAACAATTCTGCAGATGTTTTTGCAAGGAACAACAAAGGCTTTCACTAGCCCTAAAAAAGCTAGTGAGTTTATTCAGAAACCAGTAAATTAAAATAAACAGGAAGGTCAGCAGAGAGTATAAAAGGGAAAGAAAGGTACCCGTGAAGGAAAAGGACAGGGGGGACTTCTCGCTCCTTCAGAAACAACAGTGACTGAGCAGGAGAATTAAAATGAGAGAAGCATGACTCAGAGTGCCAGAGCACACTCAAAACTGACCATGAGAACATCTGGACTAATGACGACCAGAATGGAAGAATTA
The DNA here is from genome assembly GCF_019279795.1 of Protopterus annectens. NCBI lineage: Eukaryota > Metazoa > Chordata > Ceratodontiformes > Protopteridae > Protopterus > Protopterus annectens. Next base: position 219,964,270 of record NC_056725.1, read on the forward strand.
AAGAACTCATTATGGACTACAAACATGAACTAAAAATGGGCAAAAATTAAAGACTGCTTACCTGTACATAATTTTTTTTACATTACAGTGAAAAATCAAAAAGATTAAGACCCCCCCCCCCCCACCTTCGGGCAAGGCTTAGAAGCAGGGCCAGGGCACCCAGTTGTTTTGATTCCTGAGGGCATTAGAGTAAAAAGTCACAAAGAAGTGCCTTAAGTACAGATATGGTAGGCTCTAACCCCCCTTCCAGAATGACATCACTGGTAACATTAAGCAAGGCTCTGAAGCAGGATCAGGACACTCGGTTATTCTGAGGGCAATAGATTGAAAAGTCACAAGGAAGTACCTTAAGCACAGTAACTCTATGCTCATGGCCCCCCTTACAGATTGACATCACTGGTAACATCAGGCAAGGTACTGAAGCCAGGGTCAGGACATCCAGTTATTTTGGCTCCAGAGGGCTTTAAAGTGAAAAAGTCACGAAGGTGCTTTAAGTACTGTGGCACTAGGCTTAATGCCACCCCCCCCCTTCCAGACTGACATCACTGGTAACATTGGGAAGGTTCTGCAGCAGGGTCAGGACACCTAGTTATTTTGGACCCAGAGGGCGTTAGTGTGAAAAGTCACAAAGAAGTGGCTGTTTAGTTAGGTACTTCCTGATTAGTGTATTGAAGTGTCAGTGTTGTTAAGTTTCTCCTGCCTTATAATGAGTACAACTGTCCTCTTTCACCTTATTTTATGAATAGTGAGTTGTGTCAGGAATGCTTTCCATACTGGGTTTCCCTTCATACTGGAGCTTCTTTATTTTTTATTCTACTGCTGTGCCCTAGACACACAGTCCTGTTCGTCTCCCAGTTGTAAGGTACAGAAAGTTACTACTGAGTTTTAGCTGCTGCCTGTCCCCTGTCTGTTACATATATCTCCCAACTCCCTGTCTACTTTTCCCCATCTGGGCTGGCCTAGTTCTATCTCCTGTAGCATCCTCATACTGCTGTTTGGTGCACTGTCCTATTCTATCTCCAGCTGATATGATCCGCCCTGTTTTCATGTTAATATTTCCAACTTTTTAGCTTCTTTATTGAAATATCACTTGTAACACAGGCAATCATACATTTTTATAAATAAAAACAAACTATATTGATATATTTTCAGTTGCAAATGTTATACATCACTTATAATCTATCCAGTCATTGTCAGCCAAACATAACAAAACTCATGCAATTCCTGCCTTCCCTTAAACCTCATTCCTCCTCCAAAACATTATTCTGCATGTCTTGTTCCCACAATTCCCATTTATTTCTATGTAAGTTGCTCCTACCCTTTTTTAAAGATTTGACTTCCAGTGGTTTTACCTCCATTACTATATTCAATACTTCTAGTACAGTTGGTTTACACTTTGATTTCCATTTTCTAGTAACTGATTTTTTTTGAAGCTACCAGAATTAATCTCGGCAGGACTTTATATGTCAAGGCAATACTAATTCTGTATCATAGCTCAAAAAATAATTTCCTTACCTACACCAATTTGCTCACCCAATATTTCTGTTAGAGTAGTTTGCAGGGAATTTTTAAAGCCTGTCAACCCATTACACTCCCAACAATTTGTTCCCAGTTACCTATTTCTTCTCCATCACATGTCCAACATTTGCAAACTACCTAAGGAAAATGTATTTGTAGTCTGCTTGGGGTATAAAAACACCTATACAAACATTTCCAAGCACATTTCCAAGCAAAGATCCTAAATCTTCTAGACTTTGTTGCTTATTTGGAAGCCATACATATATCCCCTCCATCTTTTCTTTTTGAATTGCTTGTCCAATTTCTTTTTCCAGTCCTTTCTAACCTCTTCTGATTGATTCCTATAGTTATCCTGCAATAGATTATATGTCCTACTAATTACCCTTTTTAAAAAGCAGCTTCTTTTCTAGATTCTACTAAAAACTCTACCAGTGTCAGTCTTTCACTTAAGATCCCCTATTCTTTCTCTTTGCCTGTACTCCGATATCAGTCCTTGATAGGAAAGGCAATCTTTACCCTGCAGTCCAAATGAATTCTTGGCTTCTTCCCATTCTCATACCTTTCCCACTCTAATTATTTGCTTCCAATATCTTGGTTCCTTTGCCAGTTTTCTCCAGTAAATTCCAGCCCCCTCTTGCCTATTCTCTGTACTCCTAATTGCAGTCATCCTTATTGGCAGAATCTCCTTTCTCCAGCCCTGTGTTAGCTTAGTTCTTAGAATACTTTCTGCTACTTTATGACTATAGTATTCTTTATTTTTATTGTTATTCTCAAAAATCCCAGTCGCTCCTTGTTTCTTGAGCTTCCTCCCAGTTTCATCATCATCCTTTCTCCTCTGAATTATAGTTTTTTGTTTATTCTTTATATAGGAGCCTTAACTATGTAGCTCTGAAATACCCCTTCATAGCAGGTAATCCCAAACAACCTTATTCTAAAGGAAGAATCAGCTTATCCTATTTGACTTTTGCCCTCTTCCTCTCCCAGATAAAATCCTTCAACTCTATTTTAAACTGCCATTCACAATTTCTCCTCTGGCTGATAAAAATATGCGTGACCTGTATATAAAACTAAAGGGACTAAACACAGTTTCACTACTTGTATCTTGCTATCTGAGCTTCCAATTTCTTAATGTTGTATTATTTTTGTTTCATCTCTTCTCACATATCCATAACTGCTATAACAAAACAATTTTAATCCATACTCCTAAGTTCTTCATTTTATCATGCCCCATAAATATGGGTATTGTTGCATCAATTAGTGTGTGGCTGCTTAGTTTACAGCTATCAACTTTGCTTTATCTTCATTAATTTTGTATCCCAAAATAGACTTGAAATTGCCTCAGAATGTTCCACAACACTGAAATGTCCTTTTTCTGGTTTTAGCAGGTATAAAATAATATCATCTGCAAATGAAACCAAATTTCTTAACTACCATACCAATTATATCTTTGAATTTCTGAGTCCTTTATTCTCTTTGCAAAAAGTTCTAAATATAATACAAATAACTGCATTTCCTGCGTTGCACTTAATTTAACATTTTTTTTTCTCTTAAAATTGCATTTTACCTGACTTTTGCCTAGCACTCAAGTGTGGGGTCATTTATTGCACTGTTGTGAATATTTTGTTGCTTGTGTATCTCTGCTACCTTTAAACTAAAACAAAAAAAGAAAAAACAAAAAATCTTGCTTTTTTCCCACTTTCTGAAATTTAAGAAAGTTCAGTTACAGATTTGCTGTTCTGAACTGTTTGTAAGTTTCTTGGAGGCCAGTGTTTGCTTGGGCTAAAGGGAAGTCTCTGTGTTCACCAGTGGCAGTGGCTAACAATGTGCAGCCTGCCTGTCCCTGTAGGAGTGGTTACTGCCTAGAAGCTGTAGATTTATTGGCCATTTTGGGTCAATTCTAAACTCCTTGATCTCTCTCTCTTAAAACCCTGCTGTCTCATGCTTTTGGCGTCTTTCCAGGCTTGGTAGTTGTTGCTGAAGCACCTACCAAGGGGAGAAAATGCTGAGAGAAGAAAGGAGCCACTTTTGAGATTTTAAGTATTTTCTTCTGATTTTTTATTTAGAATTACTACTTTGCTGCCTACTTTTCGGTGTTTTCTGGCTTGCTAAAGTTTATATCTGTATTAGAAACAGTATTTAGAACACATCTAGAGCGTGTTTTCTGCATTTCCTGTGTTGCACTTAATTTAAAATCGTTTTTTTTCTCTTAAAATTGCAGTTTACCTGACTTTGGCCAAGCACTCAAGTATGGGGTCATTTATTGCACTGTTGTAAATATTTTGCTACTTGTGTATCTCTGCTACCTTTAAACTAAAACAAAAAAAGAAAAAAAAAAAAGCTTGCTTTTTTCCCACTTTCTGAAATTTAAGAAAGTTCAGTTACAGATTTGCTGTTCTGAACTGTTTGTAAGTTTCTAGGAGGCCAGTGCTTGCTTGGGCTAAAGGGAGGCCTGTGTTCACCAGTGGCAGTGGTTAACACTGAGCAGCCTGCCTGTCCCTGTAGAAGTGGTCACTGCCTAGAAGCTGTAGTTTTATTGGCCATTTTGGGTCAATTCTAAACTCCTTGATCTCTCTCTCTTAAAACCCTGCAACTCTCTTTTTGCACGGTCTTGCACACAGAGCAGCGTCGGGCAGTGCCGCTTAAACAGGTTTAAACTATTCCCGGCTCCACAAAGTCTGCTCTTCACTTTTTCACTTAGAACTGCTCTAAATCTCTGATTAAGCACTCTATTTTCATTCTAAAGCCCTGCACTTGCTCGTATAAGTAATCTCATAGGTAAACACAAACTAAAGCACTACATCCTCTTATACTCCTTCTAAGGACTTGCTCCCTATTGGTTCTTTCTGATCAGTCAATAAGTAGTTCCCTATATTATTCAGGCATGTCCAAAGGTCAGTTTCAAGTTTACTCTCCAGTCCAGCTGGTGAATTTGGGAATCTTGAGGCAATGTTACAACTGCCTTATGTATACAGACCACCCTCTCCTCCTCCCAACAAGCTCAAATATATGTGAGAGATGCAACTATATAGCCAAACTGGAGGCTAAGCTCTCTCAACCCAGTACTGGCACAGTGTGTCAGGAGGAGAAGTTAACCACACACACCACAAATCCAGTCTCACATAGACCTATCACATCAGCAAACCAAACACATAAACACACAAAAACATACTCGGAGGCTCTAAATAAAAATCTGCCTAAGCAGCAGAGACCTCCAAAGCAGACATCCAAGCAACACCCACCACGAAACAATATCCACGTAGCACATCACTCACAAAGTCAGTGTGCCACACAGTCACAGCCCTTAAGGCTAAACAACACACCTAATACACTTGTAATAGGTGACTCTATTGTCAGACACACTGACATCCCACTCACCAGGCTGAACAAGGAGAAGGTTACTGTAAGCTGCCTGTCGGGTGTCAGGATCCGCCACATAACACAAGCACTCAGGTCACTCCAAAGCAAGTACAAATATGACTCCATCATTGTCCATGCTGGTGTGAATGACCTGAGATGTACCTCCCTGGACTACATGAAAAAAAACGTACATGAGCTCTTTGATCATGTAGCCCAGGCCGGTATGACCCTGACCTTGAGTAGCATCTTACCCTCACCAAGAATGTTGTCACAGTATAAAGACAAAATGATAAATTTTAACAATTGGCTAAAGTATTGGTGTCATTCAAAGGGGATCCAGTGTCTGTCAGTCTGGGATGACATGCTCGACAAGCCATGTTGCTTCATTAGGGACGGCTTGCACCTGTCACCCCTGGGTTTTTGAATACTGGCAAAGGCTCTTGCCTCCCCATAGTGCCTTTTTTAGGCAAGGCTCAAAAGACAAACCCACCCCCGTAGACAACACACAGAAAAAAAAACTAAGGGTAATGCTGCTCAACGCCAGAAGTCTAAACCTCAAGATGCATGCACTCGAGACTCTCCTCAGTATGGAGAATATCGATATATGTGCAGTAACAGAAACCTGGTTCAAGGCTCCCGAGAGCACCCCAGCACTAACAGGTTATACTTCATACCATGCTTTCTGGCCCCAAAACTCGGACTGAACCACAAAAGGAGGAGGAGTATGCATATTTATCAAAGATACCCACACCTCCAGGTTAGTGGCACTGCACGAAGCATCAGAGACCATCCATGTGCAACTAACAGTGGTAAAAACTGCCTTTCAGTTTGTAGCCCGCTACAGACCACCCTCCCAAACACAGGAACCTCACTCGGCTTTCCTGAGAACACTGGAGAATATGAAGGTCTCTCCAAACACTATTATATTGGGTGACTTCAACTACCCAAACATCGATTGAGAAAACTACTCAAGCCCAAACACCCTCACCCAACAGTTCCTAGAATTTATAAACTCAAATGCTGTGGAACAACTGGTCACCACTCCCACAAGAGGGGAAAACATATTGGATCTGGTCATCACCAACATGGGGTCTCTATGTTCCACACCAGAGGTATACTCCTCATTGGTACGATCAGACCATAAACAAATCTCACTGGACATCCACATTCCGTCCCCACCCCTAGCCAAGGAAACCACGGTGAAGAACTTCTCAAAAGCAAACTTCACACTTCTCCAAACTGAGGTGGAATCCTTCAAAGCCCCCGGGCCAGTGGAAAATACGGCCCAAAATGCAGAATCCTTTACAAAAGCATTCTATGGACACCTACAGGAATGCGTGGAGCATGCTATCCCAAATAAAACCAAGACTCACTCCTCCAAAGGCAGGAGACCTGTCTGGTGGACCCTGGCCATAAATAAGCTATACAACAGAAGGAGAAAGCTACTACATGACAGAGCAAATCCCAAAAAGGGAAGGAGTCACTGATCAGTACTAGCAAGAAACTACGATCCCTCATAAAATAATCTAAGGCTAGCTTCGAAAGAAAAATTGCACAAGGCACTAAAGATAATCCCAAGGCCTTCTTTAGTTATGTCAGAAACCTGGGAGGCAACTCCCAGATATGCTCTGAGTTACTGCAAAATGACAAAAAATACACTGAACCCACAGACGTTGCCAACATCCTGGCAGAAAGGTTCAGTGCAAACTTCTCTCCCCCTTCCCCCCCAAAAGAGCAAATGTCTATCCCAACAGAGTGTAGCCTTCCTGAAATCACAGATGCACAGGTGAGAGCTGCCCTCTCCAAAGCAAAAAGCACAGCATCAATGGGACCAGATGGTGTCCCGAGCTGCATCTTACACGAGCTCCAAGAAGAACTAAACCCTCATATAAAGTCACTGTTCAATCTCAGCCTTACTACAGGATATGTACCCAAGGAATGGCATACAGCAACGGTGGTCCCACTCCACAAAGGTGGTGCCACAACAGACCCCAGAAACTATTGCCCTATAAGCCTGACTAGCCTGGTCTGCAAAGCTATGGAGCGTATCATCATGGAAATCATAAACAAAGACATTGGGAACCTCCAGACTCTGGATCCTACCCAATTCGGCTTCGTTAAGGGCAGATCTTGCCTCTTAAACCTGGTCTTCTTTGAAACAGTTACCAAAGTCATAGATGAAGGGAAGGTAGTCCACACAGCCTACCTGGACCTCGCAAAAGCCTTCGACACAATACCCCACTCGGGCATCATAAATAAGCTCACCAGCGTAAATATCAACCGCCATGTCACAAGATGGGTTGCAGACTGGCTCAGGGATAGAACCCACATGGTCAGAATAGCAGGTGCCATGTCAGACTCTAAACCAGTTACAAGTGGTGTCCCACAAGGCTCAGTCCTGGGACCACTCATGTTCGGTATATATTTCTCCGAGGTACAGGCTAACATGGGTGGACTATGGCTGACCAAGTTCACAGATGACTGCAAACTGGGAGCTGTAATCGACTCTCTGGCTGACACAAGCATCCTCCAAAAGGGTCTCACAGAGACAGATAACTGGTGCCAGAGCCATGGCCTAAAGCTAAATGCCAAAAAGTGCATAGTCACCCCTTTGGGAAAAACAAAGTGCCCACAAATTACCACATAGATGGTAATCCATTAAGTACAGAAGAAGTAATTAGGGACTTGGGGACCCAAGTAGATAGCAATCTCTCCTTTGACAATCACATTGCCAAAGTGATTAGAAAGACCTTCTATATAGCCCACCTTATCATGAAAGGGTTCACATCTAGATCAAGAGAGGTCATTGTGCCCCTCTACTCATCACTTATCAGGCCCATAATTGAGTACAATGCCCCGTTTGGGATGTACCTTACCCGACACCTTCAGCAGCTGGAAAGACCCCAAAAGTATCTCACCAAGAGGATCAAGGGGCTCAAACAGATGCCCTATGCAGTTCGGCTAAAGAAACTCCAGCTCTACTCAGTTGCGTACTGCCTACTCAGAGGCAATCTGTGTCCGACGTATAAAGCCATGTCCAACCCAGAATTAATGGACATGCTTCACCTCAGGAAATCCAAATCCCTTAGAGCTATATGCTCCAGGGACTTGAACCTCAGCACAGAAATAAATAGGACATGCTGGAGGGACAGATTCATATCCCAGAGGCTCCCCTCACTCTGGAACAAAATCCCAATCCATGTTAGGCAGAGCCCCTCACTGACCCTCTTCAAGAGAAATATTGATAAGTGGATGGGAGATCATAAGTTTACCCCTGGGATCTCTTCTGTGTCCCTGCTTGACAGAGGTACAGTAAACTAACCTTAAAAGGGCTACCTTCTGTGACCTACTATACAGAGGCACAGTCAACTAATCTAAAAGGGTGGCGAAAGCCAAACACACTCTGGCTAGGTTTATAAATGCCCTAGGGCAGATAGCCTAATATCAACCTATGAACCTAGGAACCTATGAAAGAGGGCACTCCTGCCTTGTTCCTCTGCTCATACAGAACTTATCAGAAAGGAACCCCCAACACTTTAATTTTCAACTTCAGTTCCTCATATATTCTTCTAATTAACCTTATAATTTTATCAGGGAATGCAAATGCTTCCATTGCCGTACTCATACATTTCCAGCTTACTCTGTTGAATGCTTTCTCTGCAGCAAGACCAAACAACAACAGTGGTATTTTCTTATATTTGGCTTCCACCTGGATTATCATTCTTCTATTAATATTATCAAATGTTGCCTACCCTCCACAAAACCACAGTGATCCATAGCCATCAAATTTGGTATCACTTTTGCCATTGTTTTAGCCATTATAGACATAAACACTTTATAATCATGGTTTATAATTGAAATGGGCCTATACGAAGGTGGATCTCATGGGTCTTTGCCAGCTTTAGTTATTACAGCCACCACTGCTTTCTTCCATGATGTTGCTGCTTTTCATCCTTTTAAATACTATTAAAAACTTCCAGATGTTTATCACTTTCTTTCCTCATAGCTTCAAAACTTCCACTGGAATACCATCTATTTCTGGTGACTTCCCTGTAGATTAGTTATACATCACCATTTTTATTTCATCTCCTTCTATCATAACTGTTAGTAATTGAGCCTCATCTACCTCTAACCTTGGCATATTTAATTCTTTCATAAACATTTCTATTTGTACTTTTTCTTGATTTCCACATTTCTCCACTTTATGCAGATTTTTCATACATTTTCTGAAATATTTGTAATACCTCTACAGGATCTCTAGTTATTTTCCCTGTTATAGGCTCCCTAAGCTTAGCAACAAACCTTTCTACTTTTTGGCCATTGTGCTAAAAGTTTTTGCGGTCTGGAGTTATCAAAAAAACAATTGCTTAACAGCAATCTTTCTAAACTCATGTATATTATTCAGGTAGTCCCTTATTTTGTCTTTATCACTCTGCAATTGTGTATATTCTTGTTCTTTAAGATTCCCGTTATCCTGCCATACTTTAACCTTTGTCTGTTTTTAAACTCCACTTTAATTTTTATCCTATTCACTTGCTATATTTTCAAAAAAAAATCTTCTATAAGAACTAAATAATCTTCACTTCCCATTCCTTAAATATCTCCCTTTTTAGCAGAGAGGTGGGAAAGCACCATTGTCTCTTTTTTATTTCATTACCCTGCTTTTTTATTTTAGTTATTATTGGTGCATGATCTGCTATAGTTATTAAATGCATATCAAAATTTTCAATAAAATGCACATTCCCGTGAAATATAATTTCTCCTTGCCTAGCACAGTTTGTGTACCTTGGGGAGTAATATGTAAATTCTCTCATACTACTGAATTCACATCTTCTGTACAAAATAATTTCATAAATGTCTTCAAAAATCTACCCTCTTTTGTTATATGTTCTCTTCTAGGCCCCCCAGTTATATCTTCACTGCTGCAAATCAAATTCCATTCCACAGCTATAAGTAATATTCCCTGCTAAAAGCTTATTATTTCTCCCAAAATGTTCTTAATCTCCATAGTAGCAGTTTTTGGTGGAATACAAATACATGTTAACATAATCCTCCTCCCTTGGCAGTAGCTCCTTAGTACTACAAATCTACCATTATTATCTTTTTTCCTCCTCTATCACTATTGGAGCGCCTCACACAATTAATATAAGTACTCCTTTTTTCTTTGTCCTAGATATTCCACTGAATAACTATCCTGAAATCTTTTCTTTATCAAATTCACATGTTTGCTTCTTTCCAAATGTGTCTCCTGTAACATACCTATTTGCACTCTGCAGTTTTTTAAATAGTTCACTACTCTTTCTTTTTTGCATCTAACCCTTCACCTTTAAAAAAATATGGAAAGGATCATTATAAGAAGTTTGTATTCCTACATGTTACATAGAACAGTTTTTTTTTAAATGTCTAGTTGTGTTGCATGCATAAACAAATGTCTGGCAGGTTGATCTTTTATACAATTGTTTCTTGTCATATTTATTTGAACCTATGTCACATCTTGCACAATTTTTTGTTTTGATAAAAGCCCTCAAAAAAATACACACCCTCAAAACACTCCCAGCCCTTACTAACTTAATACTAACACACAAAACTATGTATATTTTTTAAATAATGAAGTTTAACCCTGCTAATAGAAGAATTGCCCCAGATTGATATACTCACATGCTTGATTTAACCTATAATGAAGGTTATCCATTCTATGATGCATGGTACAGCATGTGCTTCTACTTCCACTAAGTGCTGTCTGTTTTTATCTTATCTTTATTTCTCTCCCAGATGTAGAAAACAACTTGAATGTTTTGAATGCTTTCAGAAAACATTATCTCCTAGCTATTGAAAGAAGTATTTTGTTTTTATTGCCCTTATCAGATAGTCTCCATAGAAACATGAGAACCAGATACACAGTTGCCTTCTACTACATATATTGCACTGTGAATTTTTATGTGCTAGAGGGAAAGTTTAAATTATATTGAGTGTTCTTTTATTTATTTGCTTCCCCTGAAAACTTAAAACAGTCTGCTCCTCATCTGGATATAATATAACAACTTTAGAAGATATACTCTCCTGGACAAATAATTATGCACGTTATGAAAAATCAAACTAGGAGATGTAAATTTTGACTGGTAAAACCTTATAACAGACTTTCCCTCAGCTAGTATAAATTATATAGTATAAACTATAAACCATTATGGTTACACACAACTAATCAAAACACACATTAGATTTAATAATACCAATAATTAAGGTCCAATTCTGGGCTGGATACTGGTTTCTGATCCTTGTAAATTTACAGCCTCTGGAACCTATCCAGAATCACTTGGTGACTACCTTCTGGCTTATACTCATAGAAAAATTACCCAACAACCTTACACTAACCAACTTAAAACAGTCCAAAACCTTTCTAAATTCAATACTGACTTCTTCTTCAATACTTTGAAAGCCCTTAATTGGTCTGTGCTAAAAATCTTTCACTTGATGAGGCAGTCAATACTTTTAATACCTCATTCTTGAATACATTAAAATGTCATGCCCCACTCTTCAAAACAGGAGTGAAAATTAACCACACACCATGGCTGACTACCCAGGCAAAAGCTACAATGTCTACCAGAGACAAAGCTTGGAAGGAACGGATTAAACTTAAAACTCCTAGTAACCTGCACCTTTACAAAGAACTGTACAATCTGAGTAAAAACAAGTTAACCTAAATAAAAAACAATACTATAACCACCTACAATATCAACACAAAAATGACCTCAAAAAATTCTGAACATCAATACATAATCAGTTACATCCAGGCTCAAACAAGGAACCCAACTCTTCTCATAATATATCGCCTCAAGAAAGTGCAACCTTACTCAATGCCTACTTCATAGAAACATTTTCTTCCTAACTAAAACTCTTCACCCCCATCCAGTGCTTCTATCACCCCCTCAATAATAATCAGTCCTTGTAATTAAACAACAGGTTAGACCAAAGACAACTTTCTCCATACACCATATACATTACAATTTCCTTTACCCCCCCACCCCCTCCCCAGCATCCCCAACTGAATCTAATTTATCCTCTATATCCATTACTAGTAACTTCCACTTAGGACCTGTAGCCACATCAACAATAAGAAACTTCTACTTAAACCTTGTTCCACTGCAGCTGACAGCCTCCCACCTGAATACCTAAAGATAAGTGCCAATACCATAACATACCCAGTCTCTATCCTTATCAGTAGATCAATAGCTAAATCCTATGTACCCTCATTATGGAAAAAAATTCTTATATTACCTCTCTTCATAAAGGTGGCATCCCGGCTGACATCTCTAACTTCTGGACTATTGCAATATTATCACCTCTCTCAATAAATATAGAAAGATGCATTCAAAAGCAACTCCTCCAGTATCTTCTACAAGACTTGCTCCATCAAACACACAGTACAGCTTCTGCCCTCCTATCATTCATTGACAGCATCAACAAATACAGGGACTTAGGCAGGTTTGTTTCCTCATTATTCCTTGATCTGTCAAAAGATTTTGATATAGTTTCTCACCCTAAACTCCTGTAAAACCAGTCTCAACTTGGACTGTCCCCTTCTTCATTTCTGTGGTTCAACATATATTTAACTGACAGGCTCCAGTTTGTGAAATGGTAGAACACTCTCTCTCTCCCCTTACATGCAATTCTCCACTGGTGTTTCCCAAGGCTCTATTCTTGGTCCCCTCCTCTTTAATATCTTTATTTTCAACCTCTACACTTCCATACACCCAGCCTCTCTTATACAATATGCATATGATTCTACACTTATACGTGTTTCTACTAACTTGCCTCAACACCTCCATATCATGCAAGAAGGTTTTCCTCAGTTGAGAAATGGTTCCATAATATCACGCTACTATTCCACCCTAAAAAAAAAAAGAAACAAAGGTACTGCTATTTCATCCCAATTCACACATGCCTGATAAAGTGAATTTCAAAATCTTCTCACTAAACAAATCTGAAAGTGATTATAGATGACAATCTTATATTTAACCTGCATTTTCAAAATAATGTAAAAAAGGATTCACCAAAACTTAGAAATGCTCTACAGGTATAAAAAACTTCCTTAAGAACACCACCAAAACCACTCTTGCCACTACCTCCCTTTGCCTGTTTCTCTTATGTAGTACAACCATCCTAACCAACCTTCAGGCTACAGTTAAAAATATGCTAAAGGCATGCTATAATAAGGTAGTAAAATTTGCCACTAACAAACAATACCACAGCCACCATTGTATTGCCCTTAAGGCTTTGAATTGGCTTAAACTGCCTCACCATTTAGATTACATAAAGCTTATCACGACAAACAACATTATTCACAAAGCCAGTGAATACCCTGCTTTCACTCCTATTTTCCATTCCTATCACCCTAACAGACTACTTTGATCTAATGAAAAACATCTTTTCAGGATAGATAAATCCCACAAATCCTCCTACCAAACTGTCTACTCATACTCTGTCAATAAAAAATAGAGTTCCATCCCTCTGCAAATTTGATCTACAACTGGCCTTTCCAACTTCAAACTACTACTAAAAGACTACCTACATGAAATCTGGCTCTGCTCCTGCATTACACCAGGCTGAATTAGTCTCTCTCTCTTTCCACTACCAGCATACTTTCACAATGTTCAGGAAGAAGGAATTAGTAAGATCTATCCCTGGGATTCACAAAGCCATTTTTTTGTGCAGAAACAGTGTAGGAGCTGCTGTACAGAAAATGGCCACCAAGCGATCCAGGAAAGTGCCATTTTTACGTGCACCAGTGGCCCTACAGTGTTCCAGCACAGAAAACTGGCAAATATGCAAATCACCTCATTTGCTGGTAAAAAAACATGCAAATGAGGTGATTTTGCGATCCAGCAAGCCATAAGGTCTCCTTGCTAGAACAGTATCAGTGCAGAAATGTATTCAGAACATAACTGAGTACATTTCTGCATCTGACAAAATGGAGGCATGACAGCTCGTGTAAAAGCATGTATTATGTTTAATACACATGCCAATGGCCAAATATAAGGCCATTAGCATTAAAATGGATTTTTTTTAAATTAAACTTTATTTTTTTTAGCCGATCTCAGATGTTTAAGCTTAGGGCAGCGGCATGCAAACAGAATTGTGCCAAAAATAAAAAAAAATGGGAAAAGACAATTTTAAGTGAATTCTGCATTTTGCCATTATAGTCAATGCCATGCAGAATGTAAACAATACCAGGGAGCACTAGTTGTCAAGGGGAAAGGGTCCGTTTAAGTACAGTAACTAACAACCTACACACTGGGGTATGTAAATGAGGGGAGTTATACTGAATTACAGATTCCTTCAAAGTGTCAGCTTGTACCTAACCATGTAGGTACAGCAATAGAACAGTACAAGCCTAAGAGCTGAATGACCTCATAATGGTGTGTGTCATGCTTTCTGTAAGCTCATTGGATCTCTGTGGCCTGTGTTTGCCCTTAGCTAAGCACAGCTAAGGAAGGGAGGTGTGTCAGATGTGCCTGAGCACTGTGTATATAGCCTAAATGGATGTGTGCACCACTCACTGGGTTTTAAACCAAAAAATAAAGAGGAAATGACAGCACTGTTTACATTTAAGCACTGGGTATGCGCAGCATGCCTCGGGGATTAAATAGGGAGTGAGAAGGGGAAACAGCACTAGGAAGGCAATCAAGGCATAGCTGGCAGGTGAAATGCATCAGAATCATCCCATTACACAGGCAGCAGCCCAGCACACAACTATAAACTATGCAAACACTGTTCAGTCTGTTTTTTCCCACAAACTCTACAATACCCAATACCGGTGTATACAGATGGGAAAATTTTTCCTGACAAAACTAACAAACTGTTAGGGGCTGCTGTCGCTATCATACATCAATATGTGCAAGAGGCTGAGGTTGGTGAGGATGTGAATGCTGATGACCATCCCACAGTAAGGAGAAGGAGAAGAGTGTACAGACCCAGGGTAACCTACCAGAGGCTACATGAGCTGGAGAAAGTGGAGTGCTATAGGTTGGACAGGCACATTCTACAGCAAATTGTTGAGCTGTGCCGGCCTCACTTCACACACAGAGCCAACAGAGGGGAACCCATCCCAGTGGATACCAAGCTATGTGCAGGCTTAAGAATACTAGCCACAGGTACCTTCCAAAGGCCAACTGGGGATATCATGGGGATCTCACAGGCATTAGCATCCAGGGTAATCTACCAGTTCTGAATTGCCATGTCAGCACATGCCAGTGAGCACATATATTTCCTCAACACCCGTGAGGCATTGACCAGCAATATGAGTCTCTTCCACCAAATAGCAGAATATCCTGAGGTAGTGGGTGCTATAGACTGCATGCACATACACATCAAAGCACCACCTGGCATGCAGGGTAGGGTCTATATAAACCGCAAGGGCTTCTGCTCCATTAACTGCCAGGTCGTGTGCGATGCCCAGGGCATTATCTTGAATGTGTGTGCTGGCAGCCCTGGAAGCTATCACGACTCCCACATCTGACATATGACACAGCTGTATATGGCCACCTATTGGGGGATGCTGGCTATGCACTGGAGCTGTGGCTGATGACACCCTCAGAAATGCACACACACCTGAACAAAAACTCCATAATTAGGCACACGCACAAACCAGAATCATAATAGACCATGTGTTTGGGATGCTCAAGTCACGGTTCCGCCTGGATATATCCAGTGGAGCCTTGCAGTACTCTCCAGCTACATGTACACAAATGTTCATAGTATGTGCTATGCTACACAATATGATCCTGCGGAAACAGCTGCAGCAGGAACAGCATGGGGCAGGGCCACACAGCCCCCCACCATTCCCAATGCCAGCAAAGGCACAGAGGGACTCAGAGAAGGAACATCCTGAGCCTGCCCCTGTAGGCAGAAGGAGGCATGCCCAGTATGCCCATGCCTTGGCAAAGAGGCAACGCATAGCACATACACTGACATGGTAGGGACCCAGGGAATGACACCTCTCTCTCTGACTCGCACATACAGTAAAACGGATGCCAAACATGACACTACCTGTGCTTTACAATGTATAGGTAGTGTACTATGTGCATCCAGCATAGTCAGCCCTCCAGCACCATCTGGCCCAGACACAAGGTAAGTCACCCTGCCTATCAATTACTGAATGGAGTAGTATGTTGTGATAGTTGTATGTATGGTATGGATGCGAGCATGCAAGGGAATCCATGACTGGGATGACAGCAGATAGTGGACACCTATATGGGCAGCATGAAATCCATAACAAATACTGGTGTCAACATACTAGGCAGTACTAAACAAGGTGACAAATCCCACCGCAGTACATTGGTGGCCCAAATAACTGTGTGTGTCCATAGGACACACACATGCATGTCAGTGAGGCTCACATACCCATCACCAGCCTCATCCAGCAAAACAGGTGTAGATGACCATAAAGAAAGGCTGGGCTAAGGCCTCCAATTAATGGCAAAGGTGAACAGCCCCCCTCCAGACCTACACAGAAGGACTACAAGAGGTCTGGCAGTTGTATGGTAGTTCTGAAGGGTAAGAAGTATGAAACTGAAATGTAGGTCAATAAAAAGTAAGATCTGTATTCTACTGATATGCCCCCAGTCTGCATGATAGGTCAGACTAGAATATGAAATGGAAGCCAACAGAGTGCCTGAAATACCAGTACAGTCATAGCAAATGTTTAAAGTCATCAGGTTTGCCCAACCCCACACACACACAATCCTATGTAGAAATGCAGTAACATGTAAGTGTGAGGAGTAATATCAGTGGAGCACAGATTACCCGAGCTGGCCCAATCTACAGGATAGATTGCTGCATGTGTACAATATGCAGGGATCTGTGTGTTAGGTTGTTGTGTGTTCAGTATTGTCTGGAAATGGTCAGCATGTAGGCATGGAGGGTTGTGTCTTGATGGCCTATGGGCAGTACAGTGGTTGACAGGGCCATATTCTGACAACTGCACGGCTAACCACAATGCTTCTCAGCAATGCCCACATCAGCAGTCATCCATACTCACTGTCCAGATGTCAAAATCTGTCACCGTCTGAAAGATGGACATGCCATGAATGTGGGCACATACATACACACAGTACACAGGTGGAAGTACCCTAGACAGAGTGCATAAAATGTAACTGTCAACTGCACACACCTTTGGAATTGTACATACAGGATAGCAGCACATTAGTTGTCTGTGTAGTATAGAATACTGATGTAGTATGGCCAATCACTGGCATACCACAAAAGGCACAGTTATGAAGTAATGAGACACTGCCTATGTCCTGCATAAGCCAGCATATCTGTGAGTCAGCTGCAAGTAGCTTCCATACCACAAGTGCACTCAGCTCACCCCACTAACAGCCACAGGTTTATCACAGGTCATATCCTTGCAGTTAGAAATGAGTACAGTATGACCCCACATCTGTATGGGGATACTCACAGAATGTGGCATGCTGAAGAGGTGTCCTATCCAGGTGTGTCCCGAGCTGTAAGCAGCACCCTGCCTGCATCCAGACCAGTGGATCAATATGGACAGGAAGTATTGCCATTAATACCTCCCACACTTACCCTGTCACCCCAGGGGAATCCACAGGCTCACAGCCTGGGAATATAGGAGTGACAGCATGCACTGGCCTCCTACCAATGGCCTGCATCACTACCAAATGCCCTACAGTCCTCTGTCAAAGGCCTGTGCCTCACCTGTAGTGCCAGTGTATAGTATCTCATGGAGTCCTAACTAACAACCTAACACAGTTAACAGAACACAAATGCAAGGCCATGTTGATAAATCCCAGTAGCATGCCCCCCCATGTCCTACTGCATGAACTGTGGACCAATCCATAAATACCGCTGGGATGAAGGGCCAACTATAGGGATACTTCTCAGATATTGCTCGCATAATGTTAGGAAGAGGATAGAATAACAGAGTGGGGGGTGTAGAAGCATGGATGTCATGGAGTGTGTGAAGTCTGAAACTCTGATGTGTGCCCATACTACCCCTGCCTGCAAACCCAGGAATGGGTGACTACAAACCTGCTCATAAACCACAATGTGAAGGGGAATTGACCAGATATATGAGCCCTGCCTCTGGGTAACCTGGGTGAATCTGTACAGCTGAGAAGTATGGCCACAGCAGGATATGGACACTCTGTTAAGTCGATATATGTACAAGAAGGGGATCCTCAGACACCATACTACCAAGGTGATGGACCATTTACAAAGACCCATCAGCAAGTGTCTGTAGCTACCCCTCCAGAATGGCAGGAGTGTGCAAGAATGTGTAGGCTGCAGACCACAATACTGGACTCAGCTTCATTCATCTTGCATTTGCTGGTAAATAACTGTGAGCATATAATCATATCTGTCAGTAGTTGATGACATAATACATCACAGTGTAAAACAGTACATATGTCTGAATATCTCTGCTAACACCAACTATGTAACACAAGCAGCACAGACAGCAATAGTTACAGTATCCCCCTATCTTTCATGCATTGTGACTCCATATTGTCAACCTATCGACAGATATCCTGCAGAAACAGGTTGCTAGCTGTAGGTGTAGAACAAGAAACCCTGAACTGGAGTACAACCCTACCTGGAATAGATTCACACACTCAATACAGATTGTCATACTGGGCATATCCTACACTTAGAGAAATGAAGCCCATGTCTGACAATACAGTGGACCATACATATCTGTCATTTGCAGATGTCTGTACACACAAACACACCAAATTGCACACCAGTTATGCTTCACACACACACATTAGATAGGAATACTCACACTAATCTAAGGCCAACATACTATAATATGTCAAACATACACACACAGAGATGTGGGGAAGAGAGAGAGACAGACAGTGACAGAGATAATTTCATTATGGGGCCTGTCCCACCCACTACACATCCAATTGGCCTATATCACATGATGTGTTGATGTCATAGGTTCATAGGTTCATACTAGGCTATCTGCCCGAGGACATTTATAAGCCTAGCCCATAGTTTTGTGGCTTACGCCACCCCTTTAGTTTGGAGAAACTATGCCCATTATTTTGCTGTGCCTCTGACAAGCAGTGACACTGTAAATATTCCTTTTGGTAGCCCTCAGCCCTATAGTGCCTGTGGTGCTTGTGATAACTGTGTAACATAATAGTACAAATAGGTATTCATGTAGCATTTGTAAACTAAGTCCTGTCAAATGTGAAGTTGTGTGTGAGTGTGTGTGTGTGTGTGTGTGTGTGTGTGTGTGTGTGTGTGTGTGTGTGTGTGTGTGTGTGTGTGTGTGTGTGTGTGTGTGTGTGTATGTGTGTGTGTGTGTGTTTCCAGTGGAATGATGTATGGCCCATTCACACACACTGCATTTTCCATTGCCCATGTTAGCACTCCTGCTGATGTCAGTCACCTTGAAATAACCCTTTGGGCAAATCTAAGCCCTATAAGCTTTGTGGCACTCATGATAACTGTGTAATGCTGTAGTGTAGCAAACTAGTTAGGTAGGGCCCTGGCAACTGTGAAAATGCGTGTGTTTGTGTGTGAGAGTGGCTTCAAACATCCCCTTTGTCAGGCTTGTTCCACATTTCTTGCACTAAGGAGTTCTGTGTATACCTCCCGACTGACCAGATTGTTCCAGACTGCCCATGTTTATTGCTCATATTTCTTCTGTATTCCACAGGATCATTACTGTAATTTGTGTGGTACTTCACTATGATGATTTTATGATGTCTGTCAGTAACTGATGGCATACGTCAGTTTTGGAAGAGCCTTCCTTCACAACATGTATGTTGACACAACCCCTGTCACTGTAGCAACATTCTACATTTATAACTGCAATATGTACATTACGTTCCCTTCCACTAAGAGGTTGAAAGTTATGGTGCTGAGGTATGACACTACATGTCATGGGCATATGTTGTTTTATATATATATATATATATATATATCTATATATATATATATATATATATATATATATATATATATATATATATATATATATATATATATGTATATATATACATACATACATAACACGGGTTCCCTTCAGAAGCTCAAAATACTGAAATGTCGAATTTCAGTATCTCAAGCCTAAGAAGACAAAGCCACATAATAGCGAAAGTTTAGAAGCATGAAATTCAAAAC